>NW_006775843.1:265402-272562 GCF_000442215.2 Lipotes vexillifer
CCCAGAACCGAATACGTCAGAGAGCAGCCGCTTCTGAGGACTGAGGCTCTGAATTTGATTTCAGCTAACTTCCACTTCATAGAAAAGCACTCGACTTTATTCCCCCTGTAACTCAGACCTGCATAAGCCAAGCAGTTCTCCAGAAACACATCTGAAGAAACAACTCTGCATCCCCTCCCCACCGCCAACATGCACGGGCATGCCTGAACACACCACCTCCCAAGGCAAAGAGAAAGTTAACTTTCAAATAAAGCTGTCCTGCAGCCAGTCTGGTCACATTTCCAGACCCTTCACATTCACAAAGGTGGTTCTTGCAACTCTGGCCTGAATCCAGAAGCTGAAAACTGACCTCTCCCTGCTGAGGGCACAGACCAGGGTCAAAGGTCCACAAACACACGTTCGCTACAAATACACCACTTTCTGTCTCTGTCTCTGTCTCTGTCTCTGTCTCTGTCTCTGTCTCTGTCTCTGTCTCTGTCTCTGTCTCTCTCTCTCTCTCTCTCTCTCTCTCTCTCTCTCTCTCTCGGCCAAAGTGAAAATAATGGGCCAGGCTTATTGTCTTTCCTTCAGAGAAGCCAGGATGGGCGGCTAGTGGGAAGCTCCAGACAGAATGTGGGTGTGTGAATCTATGCAGGCTCCGCAGAGGAATTTTCTGGGAACTCCAGGAGTTTTGAAGAAGGGTGGTCTCAGGCTGGGACACAGGGGCTCCTCGGATTCTCGGGTACCCCAGAAGTGTGGGGTGTGGGGGGGGCGTAGTGGCAAGGCTAACCTGCCAGCCAGGCTCCCCTTCCCTGCCGTCCCAGGCCCTCCCCGCCACAGCAGGGTCACTCACCGCCCGTGAGCTGTGCAGGGCCGAAGCACAGCGCCAGCTGAAACCACAGGATCACGGCCAAGAGTCTCTGGGGGGACTGAGGCTGCTGCTGCTCTAGAAATCCATCTCCATTGCTCGGGTTCATTCCATGATACATCTTTCATCCACAGAGGGCATCCGGCTTGCAAGAGTCTGCAACCAGGAGCGAACACGACGATACCCCAGGCTGCCAGGCGCCGGGGGCCACGCTCCCCTCCTCCGCCCTGGAACCGGGACCCTCGGCTTCCCCTACTCCTTCCCCATTACTCCCCCGCGCGGCCCCCGCCCCCTTTCCCACTGCGAGCTCCCCCCGCTTCTCCCCAGCGCGGGGTACACTGAGTAACTGCCGCCGCGGGATGCTGCGCGTGCGGGAGGGATGGAGGAGGGGAGGGAGGGCAGGGGTTAGCGCACATTGGCTCCGCGCCGGTCCCCCGGATTCAGCGGCTGTGACCACGACAGGAAAGTCTAAAGCCTTCCAGCCTCTCGGGGCTGAAAAAAACACTTTTCCCCGGGCCTACACATTTCACTCTTAGGAATCTCACGAGGTGGCACCGGATCCCCCCAGCTACTTCTCTGGTTTTCCCCAGGATCGGGATGGGTCCTACTGCCCAGTCCCCAGTGAGATTTTTCTGCGCTGTCAAAAAATTCCTCCCTCGGGGAGCAGAACAAGGCACCAACTCCCCCTGCTCTGCCTGCGAGCGCCTCCCCGGGATGGAAAGCCCCTTCCGGGGCTCTCGGTCTTACCTGTGGGTCTCATGCATACAGCTTCCTTCCCTCCTCCGCCTCCTCCCCCCGCCAGTCTAACCCGCATCTGTGCGCGACCTCTGCTGCCGCCGCTGCGCGAGCGAGCGAGACGGAAGCCGCGGCGGCGGCGGCGGCGGCGGCGGCGGCGGCGGCGGCGGCGGCGGCGGCGGCGGCGGCGGCGCCCGGCTCCAGCTCCCCCCGCCCGCGCTCTCCCTCCCCAGGCTCCGGGAGCTGACGGGTGCGGGAGTTGCGCGGGGGAGGACGGCAGTCTAGCCGCGCGCCCCCGAGGAGTCACCCGCGCGCCCGCTACCTGAGCTCCCGAGCGCGCGGCGGCGGCGCGGAGAGAGGGAGGGGGCGGGGGCGGGGCGGAGGCGCGCAGCCCGGACACGCACGCGGCGGGCACGCGCCTCCGCAGACCCAGCCAGCGCCGCGGCTGGGGAAGGGGCCCCGCCAGCGCAGGGAGGGGGAAGGGACCCGCCGCCGCCGCAACCAATCGGAAGCCCGCGCGCCTGCACCTGTCGGCACAGGCCTAGGGCCGGGTCACCCCGTTCCTGCCGCAGGACGGCGGTCTCCGCCTGGGCTGCGCGCGAGCCCGGGTGGCCGCCGCGGCCTCCGTGCGTCCTCCGGTGCCCCCAGAGCGCGGCACGGCGCGGGAGAGGGCTCCGCTTTAGGCTGCTGCCGCGGTGGTGGCTCCAACCCGTGGGACAAGAGTGCACAGCCCGGCCGGTCCCCACCCCAAGACCCTCACCACCAACGGGGTTCACGTGGGCGGGGCGGGGGACGGCCAATTGCCAAAGTCTCTTCCTTTCCTGCGTTTAGCTCTCCGCACCTCACCACGTCCCACCAAGGCTCTGCGTGTCCCCTCAGAGCCCGAATGACACTCTTCCCCCTCCCCCTCTCCCTTGATATTTGCCCTTTTGCGAGCCGCAGGCTTGTGCAGGAGGACTCTGAGCCTGTCTGGGAGATGCGCTGGCCCCTCCGAACCTCCGCCCGGCGCGCGCTCTCCTTGCGGGGAGAGGGAGGGTTCTCGGTGCCGCTGCAGAAGGTGGAGTACGGAGGAGGGGGCGGCGGGGGGGTGGGGTGCTTCTGGGGCTGTGGATCGGAACCCAAGGGCGTCGAGGGTGTTTACCTCGGAAACATCCAAGTTTATCTGGAGAGAGTTCGCCTTGTCGGTGTTGTCTCTCTGCGGCTTTTGGTGCCCGAGCCCAGCCCGCAGAAGGGTGCAGCTCACTCCCCACTGGTTCTGGCCACCCGCTGGCCCTGCGCAAGGCTGGTCTTCCTTGGCCTGCCTGGCTCCGAGGGCCTCCGTCCCAGCCACGGTAGTTAAGGGGTGTGAGCTGATGAGGTGGTGCAGGCAGGCAGCACTTTAGAACCAGCGGCACCCCATTATTCTGTAGCAATTTGTAGATATGAAAACCATGTTTCGGATACCGCCACCAAATCATCCTCTGCTTCCGTCGGCTTTCCCCAAATCTCACATTACTGATGGTAGTCAGGAAATTACAGCTTTTACTCTGTCGACTCTTACTGGGAGTAATTTTAACAAATTCTTTCAGGATAGATTAACTTTTAGTAAATAAATCTAATTCAGCATTTTTTCTATTTATTTATTTTTGCTTTTGTAAAACTGAGATGGCAGCTTTGTATAGAATAAGTTTAAGATTTTTCACTTGCACAAGCTCATTTCTGCTAAAGCTTGTGCTCTGGGGCTCCAAAATCTTAGCTGGGTACCCATGCTTCCAAGGTCCTATGACTGACCTCTAGAGTTTGAATACTTATGTAATTGTTTTTCTCAGTAAATTTTCTAAAGCTTTCTAATAAGCCGTCAAATCAACAAACTCAGAAACATTTGTTGACCATGTGTATGTCTTTATAATCATAAGAGATATGTCTAAGCGCTATTGAGACCTGTTCTCCAGCTGATAAGTACAATCCAGTCGTACAGAGAATATCAGGATTGAAAGAAACATCCAAGTTTATCTGGTGCAAACACAGGACCTGTGCTTGAGTCCCCCCTCTGACATTTCTGCTAAGTGGTCATGCAGCCTCATGGAATACTTGAGGAAGCCTGTAATGTTTGCCCACAGCTCTCTTAGAAAAGCCCTCTTTGTACTGAACTGAAACCTACCTCCCTGAAACTTTTACACACTGGTCCCGGCTCTCCCATCTGGGCCCACACAGCTAGATGGAATTCCTCTTCCTTAAGACTGTGCTTTACCCATTTGGAGATGGCTTTATGTCCCCTTAACTCTTCCTTTCTCTGGGTTAAACTTAGCTACTTTGCACAGTGTAACAGTGCCTAGACTCCTCGCCAGCCTTGTAGCCTTTCTCTGGATGGGACCCAGTTTCCCAATGGCCACCCACCCCCAAGCAATCAGAGTTTGTTTCCAGAAGGGGATTCCGGATTCACTCTATGGGTTCTGACCAGCATACGACAGGACTGGTACATCCTGTATTTTAAATATTTGCTTCTATTAATGCAACTTTAGAAGACAAGCATTTGAGTGCAGGTACAGCACACCCTTTTGTTAGCTTTCCACATTATCTCATGTATTAGTTTCTAGGACTGTCATAACAAAATATCACACACTAGGTGTCATAAAACCACAAAGATTTATTTCCTCACAGTTCTGGAGGCCAAAAGTCTGAGATTAAGGTGTCAGCAGGTTTGGTTTCTTCTGAGGCTGCTCTCCTTGGCTTGCAGATGGCCACCATCTTGCTGTGTGCTCACATGGTCACCCCTCTGTGTGTGCAAGCGTCTGGTGTCTCCCTCTGTGTGCGTGTGTGTGTGTGTGTGTGTCCTAATCTTTTTTATAAGGACACCAGTTATATCAGATTAGAGATCACTCTAACAACCCCGTTTTAACTTTATTCCCTCTTTAAAGGCCCTGTCTTGAAATACAGTCACATTCTGAGGTACTGGAGGTTGGGGGGACGCTATTCAGTGTCCAGTGTTACACTCATTTTACAGGCGAGGATGCCAAAGACAAAGGAGTTCAATCCATTTACTCACGACCACCCAGGCTAGGAAGGCATCAGATTAAATCTAAAGCAATTCAGTTCCATCCTAATGGTTTTCCCAATATGTCACAGCTATTGCTATGAATACCTTCCACCTCAAGGATTCTAGGCAAGTTATCCTGAATATTAGGATATAGATTTTTCTCAAGAGGATGAAAATAAGGGTAGATGGAATGCAGGAGAGAGCATGACTTACTTCCTGCTAAATGGGAAAAAACTTAATCTTTCTTCCTCTTTCATATAAAAGTCAATGCCAAAACCAATACCAGCGGGGAGACATGCTGAAGCAAAGCCCCCAGAGTCTCGCTCCCAAACACAGGAGAGCTGAGGGGCTTTTCTGACCTGATTAAAAACTCCACCCCTCCTCGGACTCCACGCTTCTCTCAACCCTCCATGAATGACGTTCCTCACTGTTTTCACTCATTTTCCCCTCCCCACTCCTATCCTCTTACTGCCCCCCACCTTGCCCTAGGATTTTTTTTCAGAACTTACTGAAGCTCTGTCTTCACGGCGTAGCCTTTGATTTCATTTTCAGTGGACAATAACATTTCATTCCAAATATATTCATTGAGCACCTACTATGAGCTGGGCACTGTACTAGGTGCTGGAGATGCAGTAGTGAACAAAGATGCTAAACCCCCTGCCCTGGAAGAACTCACAGTCTACTTAAGGAACACATGATAAACAAAAGAAGAAAATATTGGGAGTGTTAGATGGTGTGTAGTACTAGGCAGAATAATAAATCAGGGAATTTATAGAGGAGATGTGTAGCTTAGAGCATACGCAGAGTCGTTATAACAAAGTGATCCAAATATTCAGTAACTTAAATAGAAGTTTCTCTCCCTTATGTGAATGTCTTACTGTTCTAGGTGGAGGGGGCATCTCTGCTCCATAGGGTCATTCAGGGACCCAGATTCCTTCTACCTCATTATTCTGCCATCCTCTAAGATACTGTCCTCATGTGTGGGACTGAAGCTGGGTCACTGATCTGTCTGGGGTCCAGTCTGAGGGAAAGTGATAAGAGAAGGGAATCTAAGGCAAACAATTTCCTTTCAGGCAAGGGAGGCAGGAGTTACACAAAAATTAACTCTCTCACCTATCATTAGTGAGAACCTAGTCCCATGATCATATCTAGCTACAAGGGAAGCTGGGAAATGTAGTCTTTATGGGGCAAACAGGTGACCAGAAGCAAGAAGAGAGTGGACTGAAGGGGTCAGGGGACTGGCAGTCTATCACATGTGCTGTGCAAAGATGGAGGCTTAAATTTTTGATAAAGTAGGCAGGGAAGCCCTTACTGGGAAGGTAACATTTAAGTAAAAACATGAAGGAGTGAGCTATGCAGTTTTCTGAAAGAAAAGCATTTCCAGGCAAGGGGAGAGCAGATACAATGTCCCTGAGGCAGGAGCATGTCTGTTGTGGACAGGAAACAGGAAGGATGTCAATGAGGCTGGAGTGAGTGAGTGATGCAGACAACTAGGGGAGCTGAGGTTGGAGAGGTCTCCCTCTGAGGTGGACCTTAGAGGCATTGGCAGGGATCTGGTTTTTACTCAGAGTGAGAAGAGAAGCCATTGGAGGTTTGTGAGCAGAGAAAGGACACGATGGCACTTGAACAGGAAGTGTCTGAAAGGATTTATGTCCAGCGTGGCATCAACCACACTCTACCACTCTGTGCTCTGTGGCCCTTTCATCCTCCCTCTTGAGCACCTCTCAGCTCCTGCGCCCCTGAACCCCAGAATGCCAGCTTTGAAGGCACACTGCTTCACAGTCCTATCAACCCTCAGTGTCTAAACATTATCTCCACGAAGCACCTCCCACAGTCCACACCTTTTCATTCATCCCAATGTGCTTGCACTTAGCAGACTGGTACCGTGCCTCTGAGTAGATTGTGAGTTCTCTGGGAGCAAGTGTTTCTCTACTTGGTCCACCTATTGCTAAACATAGAGCCTGGAACACAGTAGAGCAATCAAGAATTATTTTCTGAATTAACTGATTAACAGCAGAAGGAAAGGAGACTTTCCCCACCAATCTTGCCCTGGCATTGAAAACCAGACTGAAGTCAGTTGATATTCTCTCTTCTCTCTGGGTTTCCTCAATCCTGCCCATCCAGGAAAACACAGAATCAACCACAACCCATTTAATGAGCTCAGGACATTCTAGAACATAGCTTAGCATTGCACTAGATGCTGGTTTTGAGTACAGATCTAGAATTGTCAAAGCATATGATCCACCCCACCACCTCTGCCCTGGATGGATAACACACTCAGTGAGGAGACACACTTCCAAGGCTGGAGTGTGGAACAGGATAAAAGTGCTCATTTGGAAATAGAGTTACTATATGATCCAGCAATCCCACTCCTGGGCACATATCTGGAAAAGACAAAAACTCTAATCTGAAAAGGATACACGTACCCCAACGTTCATAGCAGCACTATTTACAATAGGCAAGACATGGAAGCAACCTAAATGTTGATCCACAAATGAATGGATAAAGAAGTGTCATATATATATATATATATATATATATATATATATATATATATATATA
>NW_006775843.1:272701-288510 GCF_000442215.2 Lipotes vexillifer
ATATATATATAATGGAATATTACACAGCCATAAAAAAGAGTGAAATAATGCCATTTGCAGCAACATGCTGGTACCATGCTGGTACCATGCCAGCACTGTCCCCCTGCCATAGGTCCATCTAGAGATTATCATATTAAGTGAAGTCAGTCAGAGAAAGACAAATATATGATATCTCTTATATGTGGAATCTAAAAAAATGATACAAATGAACTTATCTACAAAACAGAAATAGGCTCACAGACATAGAAAACAAACTTATGATTACCAAAGGAGGGAGGGACAAAATAGGAATTTGGAATTACCAGATACACATTACTATATGTAAAATAGATAAACAACAAGGACCTACTGTATAGCACAGGGAACTATAGTCCATATCTTGTAATAATCTATAATGGGAAATAATCTGAAAAAGAATATAGATATGTGTATATGTATAACTGAATCACTTTGCTGTACACCTGAAACATTGTAAATCAACTATACTTAAATTTTAAAAAGTGCTCATTCAGTCACCTCTCACCCATTCTTCCTCCATTCAAGATGTATTCTCGGGCACTTGACATGTTTCAGTCATTGTACTAGGTGTGGAGGATACAAAAATATAAAAGACACAATCTTTGTCTTCAACCAGTTCATAACCTATGGAGAGAGTAGAAAAGTAAATCTGCAATTACAGGGTCATGGGCTAAGTGCTAAGATTGTAAAGCAGATAGGATGGAGTGTGCTGGAAAAGGATCCTGGGGGTGACCTCATATGTTGTATGAACAGAAGTGTGTGTGTGTGTGTGTGTGTGTGTGTGTGTGTGTGTGTGTGTGTATAAAGGGAAGAAAAGGGAGAGAAGGTGCAGTGAGTTTCCAGGCAGAGGGAACAGCTTGTGTAAAGACCAGGAAGGAGGGGGTGGGGAAAGAGACCAAGTGCAGAATTTAGAAGACAAGTTGGGAAATGCCAAGAAGTAAAAATTCCAAAAAGCACCTGTGCCATACTGAGAAAGGCTTGGAAAGTCATGGAGGGAAGTTTGGTTTGTGTCTGAAGAAAAAGAGAGAAGACTGTGGAGGAGTGGAAATTGGAGAGAGGAGCCAGGAATGGACTATTCACCATGGGACCAAAGATACATGAAAGGTACTCAACATCACTAATTAATGAGAACATGCCAATTAAAACAACAGACACTGTTTTCCCCTATCAGATGGACTACAAATATAAGTCTGATAACATCAAGTGTTTGGTGATGATGCAGGGAAAAGGGAATTCCCATATTCTGCTGGTACGAGTGTAAATTGCTATGTATTAACCATGTCTTTTATTTTCTGTATTCTGATGCTTTGACACCTGGGGCCTTGCTGACCCTGGAGAGACTGCCTTTCCCAGGGCTAAGCAATTCCTAGAGATAGTAAACTAGAGCCCACACACCCCAGTACCTCCTTTATGTTCTCTCACACTTAGAGTCACTATCCGCCTGCCATAATCACCCCAGGGCCAGGTACCAGACAACTAGGGACAGCCCCTATGCCTCAGAGCCCACTGAAATTATTCAAACTAGCCTATTATGAACTTGTTTACCCACCTCACCCCTTCCTTCCCATGAAAACCACACACTCCCCACTGCACCCCTCACTCCCTCTGCCTCCTGACCAGTCCTGGTGCTTCCCCGAGTGACCCTGCATGATTTGCCATGCCTCCTGCTTCCAGGGAATTGTGACTATAAAGAAATACACCTTTTCCTGACAGTCATTTCCATGTCTACATGTCCTACTGTACCTGATTAAAACAAAGCCTTTGGTGTCCTTAAAACATGCTATGCTTAGAGGAGGGTAAACTGCCCTGCAAACGCACCACTCATTACTACCCCTAAAGAAGCCCTGGCAAGTTCACCTCAAACACTTCACCCACTAAGCAAAGATGATGTCAGTACTTACCTCATACAACTGCTGAGAGGCTTAAATGGGATCCCCTAGAAAGCACCTGAAAAGCACCCAGGACCGAGTAAGTACTCAGGCAAGCATGTCCCAGGACGTTCACTGCAGATATTTATGTAATGGTGGAAAATTGGAGACACCCTGAATAATGGAATGACTAAATGAATTGTGGTCCAGTCACACTGAGGAACAGTATGTAGTCATTAGGTATAAACTAGATCTCCACGTAGGACCATGGAGAGCTCTCCAAAACATTATTGGGTGAAAGAAGCAAACTGTGGGACAAAAGGGACAGTAAGACGTGATTTACGGAAAAACAATACTATAAATTTTCTATCAACTGATGTGAATAAAAAGGAAAAATGTCTGAAACCACGCACAGAAGACAGTGGGGTTGCATCTGGGTTGGTGAGAGCAGATGGAATTGTTGGGGAGGATTAATCAAAGAATAGTTTTATTTCTATAATTTATATTTTACTTTCATTAGTTAATTGATTTATTTGTATATAATTTTGTTGAGAATACTATTATGTAATGCTTAAATAGTTAGAAGTTAACCTGCAATGCAAAGGAAAAGATGGGAGGGGAAAAAGATAAACATAGAGGAGTAGGAGGTGGGAATGAACCTGGGGCCTAAGGACATGAAGTAACTTTGAGAATACCATGCACCGATGGTATATTTTTTGAAACTAGAGATAATGGAGATCTATCTACATAAGGCATCTTTTGACTGAAGCATTTCCTTGGACAGGAGTGGAGGGATATCCAGTAAGGACTAACTGCAAAACTAGTTTGCCATTTTGTAAAAGATCAATGCTGAGCTCCCCTCCTCACAGAGATTATTGAGATACTGGCTTCCCTTGTCTCCCTCTGGAGCCTTCCTCATTTCATACTATATCCCTAGCAATGGGTTGGTTGTTTTCCTATAATAATTACGGTAGGCTAGACTGACATAACCGATAAGCCAAAACAAGTAACAACATAATAGAAGCTCCTTTCTCTTCATAGGACAGTGCAGGGCACTGACGGTGGGACAGGGATGGGAGAATTAGAGGAAGACATTCAGGACCAGACAGAAGGCAACTTTGTCATCATCAACATGGCTTCCAAGAATCTGTGATCACTGCCATTTCAGCTGGTTTATAAGATTTAAAGATGGTGAGACCCAACACAATGACACTTGGATAAATGAAAGGATAAATTTATTCTCTGATTCTTAGAGCTCTGAACAAGAGAAGATTGCTAGGCAGGGCCACACAGGGGATTGTACCCAGGAACAGAGTAACAGCAGGCTGGGGCTCTAGGGGGCAGCTGATTTATGGCAAGTGGGGTGGGGTTAGCTAGGTTTCATGGTCTTCCTGTGGATTGGCTAAGTTGAATAATTTGGGGGCGGGGCTCTGGGCATAGGGGTTATCCCTAGTTGTCCGGTACCTGACTCTGGGGCAATTAGGGTATATGTTTCGTGGCCCCAGAGTGTTAGGGCCCAACAACTGAAGTGGTTTGGGATGTGGACTTAATAGGCTGTTTAAGAAGGGAAACTGACTGACCAGCCTCTATTCAGGGCTTCAAAACTGGGACAAGACAGTACAATTAAAAAAAAGGAAAAAAAGTTATATCAGCCCATAGAAGAAGGAGGGTAAGGCATAGTGTCCAGGCCTAAAAGTGGTCCACATCTTTTCTGCCCACATTCCACTGGCCAGAATGAGGTCACATGGCCAACTAGTCACATAGTCTCACACAGATGCAAAGGGAGCTGGGAAATGTAGTCCCAGGGACAACCGTTTCTGAAGAAGGAAAGCTCAGATTTCAATGGCCAGCTAGCAGGCTGTGCCAAAAGGCTGTAAATGAATCTGAACTCAAATATTTCTTCACTTCTTCCCCCCCACCCCCCCCAACCCCCCTCAGCCCCTGCTTTCTTAATATCTGTTTCACCTGCTTACATGGTAAGCTACCTCAGGGCAAAGATCATCATGTTCTCCTGCTTTTGATTCTTCCCCAGCAATTATTTCTGCACCCAATGGGCTTCTCACTAAAACAAGTCTCAAGTAATTTCAGTATGCAAATTAGCTGCCACTTCAGAGCCTGGCATAAATATCTGATACTTAGAATATAATTTCAGTTAGTTAAATTTAGATCACTGGGGGGAAAAAAAGAACAGCAGCATAAATATTCTCCGGGCCTTTGGCCTTTTTATTTAATTCTGAATTGGGTAAGTCTTCAATAACTTTAAGCTTTGACCTCTATATAGCAATATTTGGTTCTTGGATTAAATCAAACAAGTGTTGCTAATGAGGTAGTTTAACAATGTCACATATAGTCAGATTTTCCATTTCAGTTGACTCTTGGGTAAAGGTAAACCAGTGCTTTCAGGAACACTTTCAGTAGTTAATTACATTAAAAATGTTATTTTCCTGACCTTTTTATCTTGTCTCATCTTCTTTCACCTTGCCTTCTTTTTTTTTCGATAAATTTATTTATTTATTTTTGGCTGCGTTGGGTCTTCGTTTCTGTGCGAGGGCTTTCTCTAGTTGCGGCAAGCGGGGGCCACTCTTCATCGCGGTGTGCGGGCCTCTCACTGTCGCGGCCTCTCTTGTTGCCGAGCACAGGCTCCAGACGCGCAAGCTCAGTAGTTGTGGCTCACGGGCCTAGTTGCTCCGCGGCATGTGGGATCTTCCCAGACCAGGGCTCGAACCCGTGTCCCCTGCACTGGCAGGCAGATTCTCAACCACTGCGCCACCAGGGAAGCCCTCCTTTTTTTCTTGGTTTCTTAAAGACTCTTACCTTTAAAACCACTGTCAACTTAGCATAAATATTTTCTTCAGGAAGGCTAACACTTAATGACACCAGGGAAGGGGTGGGAGAAAACAAACCTCACTATGGAATCACTCGACATTCATCCAGCACTTATTGAGTGCCTAAGGTATGCTGAACACAATGCAAATCCATAAAAATGCAAATGGCGATCATCTCAGCCTTTAAGAAGCTCACAGTTATGAACCTGAACCTACACTTCTTCTATATAAAAGTTTTTATTCAGTCACCCGTTCATTCAACAGATACATCTTGGGTCCTACTCTGTGTAGGTTGCTGATCTAGCTACTGGAAATACGGACTTGAACAAAACAAAGATGCCTGCCCTTCTGGAGCTTACATTCAAGGAAAGGAAGGTAGGCAATTACTTATCCCCACTCCCCACCCTTCCAACCTAGAGGTGATTTCCTTTACCTGTGATGTACCCTGATATTTTAGTATCTTCTGGCAATTGCTACTCTCTACCAGAGTTGACAAAGAGCAGGAACTAGGTCTTAACTTTGATATCCACCATGATGCTAGGACAGGGTTAATAAATGCTTATCAGCTCAATAAATGAATAATGAGTGCGTCTTTTCACAAAAGTACAACCTGTGTAGCTAAAGCAGGTGAAGACCCACAGGAAGCTGAAAATGCCTTTTTCATGTCCGAAGGCAACAACGTAGCTGCAAGCTCAATGGGGTTTGCACCCACACTCTCCCCCTGCCTTCTCCTGACCTGGTTTGGGGACTGGGATGAGAGGGTGCGGACATGAACTACATCTATCATTGCAACTGCATCACAAATAAATTTTGCAATGAGCTTTACAGTATGATTTTTTTTTTTATTCTCAAAGGAGAATTTTAATTCTCTAGGCGTCATAATAGTATGAGAAAAGATATAGACCACTTCAAGGCATGTTTGGGAAATTATGGATAACGTCTTTCGCCGAGAGAAGTATGTGTGTTTAGGGGTGAGTTAGGAGATGGCTATTAATAATAAACGTAGAACATCCTGTTAGGGCCTCACTGTTAGGGAGCTTACATGCCATACCAAGGAGTTTAAACTTTATTCAAAAGACAGTGGAGAGGTTGTGGATTGAAGGCTGGAATGGAAGAGGCTGTGGGGAAAGAGAAGAGTGAGAAAACAATAGAGCAGCCATCACAACAGGCCAGGTAAGGGGTAATGACGTGTGAACCAGAGTGGTGGCAGTGGCCATGGGAGAACAGAGGACCGAAGAGGAGGACCGTCAGACCTTCGGATGTGTTGAGGGTAAGGAAAAAGAGGATGCAAGGATGATATCAAGGCTTGATACCAAGCCTAGGAGACTAAGCTATAAATTACTATCAAAAATAGGGAACACAAATGAAAAGGTTTCATGAGGATGGTTATGAATTCAATGTTGGACATACTGCGTTTGACTTGCTGGAGGGAAATACACACACAGATATCAGGCAGGCAGTTGGAAAACAGGGCTTAGGAGCTTTGAAGAGGGCTCGGTGTGGAAGAAGTAGGTCCACGGGTTGCTCCAAGTCTGTCTGTTAAAGCCACAGAATAGATGTACTTGCTTGGGGAGCGCACAATAAAACGAGACGAGGCCCTGGTCAGAGCTTTTGGGAACTGTACTGTAGGGGAAGGAAGGAATGGAGGGAGGGAAGGAAGAGGGAGAGCAGTCAGTGAAAAGAAGAGCAGTGGTTCTCAAACTCTAGAGGGTCAAAGAATCACCCAGAGACATTCATGCAGATTCCTAGACCCCTCCCCAGAAAACCAGATTCAGTAGGAACATACAATCTAAAGAGAACACTCCCTTCATTATCTCTTGATGCATGACAGATAACCCCCAAATTTCACATCTTAACACAGCAACATTTCTGATCTCATGGTTTCTGGAAATCAAAAATCTGTGAGCAGCTCAGCTGGGTGGCTCGAGGCCTTTCGCAAGGCTGAAATCAAGTTGTAAGCCAGATATCTGAAGACTTATCTGGGCCTGAAGCTCTGATTCCAAGATGAGTGTCCTCATCAAGTGGAAGCCAGCTTCCCCTAGAGCAGGTGATCCAAGAGAGCAAGGCAGAGACCACAATATCTTTTATGACCCAGCCTCAGAAGTCACATTTGTTATTTCTGCAAAATCCTATTGGTTACATAGGTGAGTCCTATTTACTGTGAGCGGAGAGTTCACAAGTGACGGGAGACAAAATCAGGGTGGAGGGGCAACTTGGAGGCTGACTACCATATGTCCCTACCCTCCTGGAGTTATTTTGATGCAAGTAGCCCTCAAAGAAATACTGGATGGGAAAGAGTAAAGGTCAACAGAGGAAAGAAAATCAAACAGAAGGTGGACCTCAGTGCCAAATAGGACCGAGAAATCAAGATAAGGTTGCTAAGAGGCCAGTGGATCTGGCCTCTGCTATATCAGTCTTGACCTTCTCAACTCGGAAGCAGCACTTCTAGAGAAACACAGCTCTTTTTATGCAACTCATGGTGAGAAATACGTTTTTCTTCATTGCCTGGTACACAATGCCCTCGTATATAGAAACAAATGTTTCATGAATTAATACCTATTTCTACTGCATGAGAAGCACTAATATTTCTTATTCTAGTCCGGTTTATTTCTCTAAAAGCAATGCTAGTCAAGACCCACTAAACTGATTTTGTTGGTCTTTAAAGCATCTGACCTGAAGCTTGAAAAAACAGTCTCAATAGGATTGGGTAACAGTGAAGATGATGGTTATGACAACAAATACATTTTGAGTATATACACTTTGCACTAAATGTAATACCATGAATTATCTTATTCATAACAACTCTATACTATAGTACCATTATCACAATTTTAGGTGCAAAAGTTTAGTACTTAAGTAGCTTTCTCAAGGCCATATGGTTAGGAGGTGGTACAACTGTAATTTATTTTAACCTAAACAATATGATTTTGGAACTTACACTTTAGAGCTGTGGGATCCAATATGGAGGCCGCTAGCCACATGTGTGTACTTTAATGTTAAATTTAATTAAAACTAAATAAAATTAAAGTTTCATGTCTCAGTCACACTAGCCATCTTTCGAGTGCTCAATAGCCACATGTGGTAGTAGCCTCCATATGTGACAGCAGAGGTATACAGTATTTCCCGCATTGCAGAAAGCTCTGTTGGACAGCAATGCGCGAGAGCTAAACCACCAAGGGCCAACGTATTTGGAAGATGGGTGTCACCTGAGCATGGCTGTAAGGTGAGAGGAAGGAGCTGGGAACAGAGAGGAGAGTTGAGATGGGGGTGCAGGGTGGAGCGGTGGCCTGGGGGAGGATGGATGGCCAGGATCAGAGTACAGGGAAAGTTGGCTTTGCCAAGGGATGGGGACAATTTCTGCTCTGGGTCAGAAAGGAAGAGGAAAATAGGTGAAGGTCCAGAGGAAGGGGAAGGTGACAAAGCTTTCTTTGATAACACTTGATATTGTCCAAAACGTAGGGGCTGAGAGCAGGAACGAAGAGTGAGGGGGCCGAGTTTGGGCATTGAGTCAAGAAAGAAAGATTGGAAATCATCGCTGCAGGAGGTACATATACACAAAGAGAATGATTGATGCTCACCCATGGGGGCTCAGCTGTGGTTAGATACTGAATTTTAGATGCAGCCAACCACTTATTTCATTCATTCAACAAATACTTGCCAAGTGCCTACAACATGCCAGGCACCATGCCAGGCACTGGAGAAACATTAGTGAATGACAGTGACAAAAACGGGCAAGCCCATTCTCTCATGGAACTTACTGGTGGAGGTCTTTGTTAATCACAGAGCTGCCAAGTGTAGCCCTGCAATGGACACATACCACCAAGGAGAGGGGCTGGTGCTCTCAAATGGCTATGAGAGGGCATGGCAGGGGATTTCATCTGGTCAGGAAGGTCAGGGAAGGCTTGCCTCAAACCAAGACTTGAAGAAGGAACACCAATCCATACAGAAGGGAGAACGGCTCATAACTTTGCCCTGAACTGGGACCATGCAGAGACCCAGGCAGGCAGACAAAGGCACCTTTGTAAGGTTCCTGCGAATAGAAGTGTTTGCTGAGCACACAGACAAAGCCACCCATGGTGGTCGAGATTCTACTCCAGCCCTGTGTGTGGGTGGCTTTGAGTGAAAAGACACCGTATGATATCCACAGTAGGATAAGCCTGCTGAATGTGGCGGTTGGAATTTTAGTGGGCTGAGGGTTCCTACCCTGCTGATAAGATCAGTAAAGAAGTCAATGCACAGGACTTCCCTGGTGGTGCGGTGGTTAAGAATCCGCCTGCCAAGGCAGGGGACATGGGTTCGAGTCCTGGTCTGGGAAGATCCCACATGCCGCGGAGCAGCTAAGCCCACGCGCCACAACTACTGAGCCTGCGCTCTAGAGCTCGCGAGCCACAACTGCTGAGCCTGCGTGCCACAACTACTGAAGCCCATGCGCCTAAAGCCTGTGCTCCACAACGAGGGAAGATACCACAATGAGAAGCCCGCACACCGCAACGAAGAGTAGCCCCCTCTCGCTGCAACTAGAGAAAGCCCGCACGCAGCAATGAAGACCCAACGCAGCCAAAAATAAATAAATAATTACTTGATTAATTTTAAAAAAAAGAAGTCAATGCACAGCATTATTACTGATACAATACATGCAGAGTCAGCACTCACAGCAAACCATCCATCACCAGACTTGTACTGTAGAGCTATCTCCCCTCACTTAGACGTCTCGGGAAAACAAATTTCCTTTGAAGTTAAAAATGCCAGGCTCAATTTTAGCAAAACAGAAAAAGATAAAACTTTAAAAAACCCACACAATTTTTAAAGTTTCAACAAAGCACATTCTTTTCAAAAAATTTAATATAATATCTATATTATGTTGAAGATGAAGCAGAAGTTCCAAATTGGATAAGTTATTAAGTGTTACTATTTTTCCAAATTTCCTTTGGGAAAGCCTCTTCCCATGTTTAAGTTTACAAATTATTTGTGATAAAATTTCAAAACTAAATAACGTTATGGCGCAGTTTTGTGTTCCTGTGTCACTGCTGAGTGATCCAGTAACTGCATCCCGTTATCACACTGTGGAAGTGAACTCCCTTTCGGCTCTCAAAGTACTTATTTTAAGTCCTTCCTTCCTTCATAAGAATTGGTTGATTACCATCTCCTGCTTTTAACTGCAATAAGGTTACAAATGTGAAAAACATCAGAATGCTAAGATGAAGCAAAACTAGAAATGTTTAAAATCCTGTCCTGCTCTCTGGTCCGCACGTGATTCTCTCTGGCTATAATTACTTTGCACTTGCTCAGAAGGGCATACAATGTAGAGGTTAGGATGAGGGCCAGGGTTCTGATTCTGGCTCCCCTGCTAGCTAGCTTCCTTATCTTCTGATTCTCTCTCTGTGCCCCAAGAAAGAACAGTCCCTACTTCACTTCACTGTGGTAGGGTTTACACATAAAGCACTTACCACAACACTCCAATGCTCCAACTTAATATGGGTCAGCCCTCGTTTCCACACATATCTACTCTCATACACATGGAATATTTGCATGGCGGATAAATGGTTGTTTCCATGGGAACTTAACTTTCATATTTCCAAGTCCTTATCCCACTGTCTTCTTCTTCTTCTTCTTCTTTTTTTTAAAGAAGTTTATAAGCTACAAGTTTCATTCTTAGAACAGCATTAACATAAGTTTTTCATTTATTGCCGTGGTGTTCCCATAAAAAATTTGTTTTCACTGTTTTGTGGGTCTGGTATTTTTAATGAGTTCATATCTCATAGGCACATGTAGAGAGTGGTCTATTCTGTATTCTCAGTTACTGTTGCTTTGGGGCATCCGTATTCTTGTGTAGTAAGGAAAAAGTGGGGGTGGGCATGAAATAACTGAATTCCTGTGAAATTGTACTGCAAAGCTAAAATCTGAAACTTAATAATTTAACCTATCATCTAGCCATTGAGGAAAGAACCTTTTGACCCAATTTTTATCTTTTTAGAAAAGGTAATTTCAAAGCAATACATTTTTTAATTATCTAGTGTCAGGTGTACAGCATCATAATTCGAAATCTGTCTACACTACAAAGTGATCACATCCGTCACCATAAAATTGACCCCTTTTGCCCACCCCCTAACCCCCTTCCCCTCTGGTAATCACTGATCTGTTCTCTGTATCTCTGAGTTTGTTCGTTTGTTTTGTTTTGCTTTGTTTTGCATACCACAGATGGGTGAAATCATATGGTATTTGTCTTTTCCCTTCTGACTTATTTCACTTAGCATAATACTCTCCAGGTCCATCCATGTTGTCACAAATGGCAAGATTTCATTCCTTTTTATGGCTGAGTAGTAGTGCGTTGGGTATACATACCACATTTTCTTTATCCATTCATCCATGGAGGGACACTTAGGTTGCTTTCATATCTTGACTATTGTTAATAATGCTGCAATGAACATAGGAGTGCATGTATGTTTTTGAATTATTGTTTTCATTTTCTTTGGATAAATCCCCAAAGCGGAATTGCTGGATTGTATGGTAGTTTTATTAATTTTTTGAAGAATCTCTATAATGTTTTCCATCGTGGCTGCACCAATTTACATTCCCATCAACACAACCTCTCCAACACTTGCTATTTCTTGTCTTTTTGATACTAACCATTCTAACTGGTGTGAGGCAACATCTCATTGTGGTTTCGATTTGCATCTCCATAATAATTTGTACTGATGAACATCATTTCATGTGCTTATTGGCCATCTGTATGTCTTCTTTGGAAATGTGTCTATTCAGTGTCTCTTCCCATTTTTTAATTGGGTTGTTTTGTTGTTGTTGAGTTTTATGAGTTCTTTATACATTTTGGATATTAGCCCCTTATCAGATACACGATTTGCAAATATTTTCTCCCATTTAGCAGGTTGTCTTTTTGTTTTGATGATTGTTTCCTTTACTGTGCAGAAGGTTTTTAGTTTGATGTAGTCCCATTTGTTTATTTTTACTGTTTCACTGTCCCATTTGTTTATGTTTACTCTTGCCTTTGGAGTCAGGTCCACAAAAACATTGTTAAGACTGATGACAATGAGGTTACTGCCTATGTTTCCTACTAGGAATTTTACTGTTTCAGACCTTATATTTAAGTCTTTAATTCAATTTGCATTGATTTTTGTGTTTGGTGTGAGATAGTAGTCTAGTTTCATTCTTTTACATGTGGCAATCCAGTTTTCTTAACACCACTTATCAAAGAGACTGTCCTTTCTCCATTGTATGTTCTTTGTGACTCTGTCATAAATTAATTGTTCTTATATGTGTGGGTTTATTTCTGGGCTATCAATTCTGTTCCACTCATCAATGTGTCTGTTTTCGTGCCAGCATCATACTGTTTTGATTTCTATAGCTTTGTAGTATAGCTCAAAATCAGGGAGCATAATACCTCCAGCTTTGTTCTTCTTTCTCAAGATTCTTTTGGCTGTTCAGGATCTTTTCTGTTTCTGCACAAACTTAAGAATTATTTGTTCTAGTTTTGTGAAATATGCCATTGGAATTTTGATAGGGATTGCATTGAATCTATAGATTGCTCTGGGTAATATGGACATTATAACAATATTAATTCTTCCAATCCATGAGCACGGTGTATCTTTCCATTCATTTGTGTCTTCTTAAATTTGTTTCATCAGTGTCTCATAGTTTTCAGTGTACAGGTATGTCATCTCCTTGGTTAAATTTCTTCCTAGGTATTTTATCCTTATTGCTACAATTCTAAATGGGGTTTTCTTAAATTATCTTTCTGATAGAAATGCCACAGATTTTTATATATTGATTTTGTATCCTGAAACTTAGCTGAATTCATTTATTCAACTCTTATTCAAAGAGTTTTTTGGTAGAATCTTCAGGGTTTTCTATATATAGCATCATATAGCATATATAGCATCATATCATCTGCAAATAGTGATAGTTTTGTTTCTTCGTTTCTGATTTGGATGACTTTTATTTATTCTTCTTGACTAATTGCTGTGGCTAGGACTTCCAACACTATGTTGAATAAAACTGGTAGAGTGGACATCCTTGTCTTGCTCCTGATTTTAGAGGAAAAGCTTTCAGCTTTTTCATCATTGAATATGATGTTATCTCTGGGTCTGTCATATATGGTCCTTATTTGTTGAGGTACATTCCCTCCATACACATTTTGTTGATAGTTTTTATCATAAATAGATGTTGTTATTTTATCAAATACTTTTTCTGCATCTATTGAGATGATCATATGATTTTTAGTTTTCATCTTATTAATGTGGTTGATCGATTTGCAGATGTTAATCATCCTTGTATCTCTGGAAGAAATCCCATTTGATCATGGGGTGTATGATCCTTTTAATGTATTATTGACTTTGGTTTCTTAATATTTTGTTGAGGATTTTTCCACCTATACTTAACAAGGATATTGGCCTGTAATTTTTGTGTGTGTGTGTGTGATGTCCTTACTGGTTTTGGTATCAAGGTAATGCTGGCCTTATAAAGTGAGTGTGGAAGCATTCCCTCCATTTTGATTTTTTTTTGGAAGAGTTTGAGAAGGATAGGTATTAAATCTTCTTTGAATGTTTGGAAAAATTCACCAGTGAAGCTGTCTGGTCCTGGAATTTTGTTTGTTGGGAGGTTTTTGACTACTGTAATCAGTCTTCAGGTTTTATATTTCTTCATGATTCAATCTTGGTAGATTGCATGTTTCTAGGAATTGGTCCCTTTTTTTCTACGCTGTCCAATATTTTGGTGTATAATTGTTCATAGTATTCTTATGATCCTTTGTATTTCTGCAGTAGCAACTGTAATTTCTCCTCTTTCATTTCTGATTTTATTTATTTGAACCCTTTCTCTTTTTTCTTGGTTAGTCTAACGAAAGCCTTTTCAATATTTTTTATCTTCTATTTTCTTTTTTTTTAATCTTCTCAAAGAACCAGATCTTAATTTCACTGATTTCTTTTCTTGTCTCTTTAGTATTTATTTCATTTATTTCTGCTCTGATCTGCTCCTTCCTTCTACTAACTTTGGCCTTCACTTGTTCTTCCTTTTCCAGTTCCTTTAGGTGTAAAGTTAGATTGTTTATTTGAGAGGTTTTTTTGTTTGTTTGTTTCTTTCTTGAGGTAGGCCTGTAATGCTATGTACTTCTCTCTTCAAACTGCTTTTGCTGCATTCCATAGATTTTGTACATTGTATCTCTGTTTTCATTCGTCTCCAGGTATTTTTCAATTTCTCCTTTGATTTTTTCAATGACTTACTGGTTGTTTAATCTCTACATTTTTGTGGTTTTTTCCAATTTTCTTCTTGTAATTGATTTCTAGCTTCATAGTGGTCACTGTGGTCAGAAAAAATGCTTGATATGATTTCATGCTTCTTGATTTTATTGAGACTTATATTGTGGCCTAATATATGATCCATCCTGTAGAATGTTCCATGGAGAAGAATGTGCATTCTGCTGCTTTTGGATCGAGTGTTCTGTAGGTATCTATTAAGGCCATCTGATCTAATGTGTCATTTAAGGCTGATGTTTCCTTATTGATTTTCCATCTGGATGATCTACCCATTGCTGTAAGTGGAGTGTTAAAATCTCCTACTATTATTGTATTGCTTTCAATTGCTCTCTTTAGGTATATTAATATTGGCTTTATATACTTTGGTGCTCATATGTTGGGTGCATATATTTATAAATGTTACACCTTCTTGCTGGATTGACTCCTTTATTATCATTCCATGCCCTTCTTTGTTTTTTATTACAGTTTGTGTTTTAAAGTCTCTTTTGTCTGATGAGTATAGCTACACAAGCTTCCTTGTTGTTTCCATTTGCATGGACTATCTTTTTCCACCCCTTCACATTCAGTCCTTACTTCTAAAGTGAGTCTCTTGTAGGTAGCATATAGATGGGTCCCGTTTTTTCATCCATTCAGCCACTCTATGTCTTTTGATTGGTAAGTTTAGTCCATTTACACTTAAAGCAGTTACTAATAGGCATATACTCATTGCCCTTTGGTTAATCGTTCTCTGGCTTTTTTGTTGTTGTTCTTCTCTGTTCCTTTCTTCTCTTTCTCTCTTTCCTTGTGGTCTTTTGGCTTTCTTCAGTGTTATGTTTAGATTCCTTTCTCATTTTCTTTTGTGTTTAAGTTTTTTCCTTGTGGTTACTGTGAGGTTCATATATAACATCCTATGTATACAGCGATCTAAGTTGATAGCAACTTGATTTTGAACACATTCCAAAGCTTTACATTTTTACTCCCCCCCCTCCATGTTTTTTTAATGATATCTTTTACATCTTTTTATTTTATGCTTCCCTTAACTAATTATTATAATTTTAGTTAATTTTACTACTTTTGTCTTTCAACCTTCATACCTGTTTTATAAGTGGTTGATCTACTACCTTTCCTGTATATTTACCTTTCTAGTGAGACTTTTACTTTTATATGTTTTCATATTATTAATTAGTGCCTTTTCTTTCCAGCTTAGAGAATTTCCTTTAACATTTCTTGTAGGGCCAGTTTAGTGG
Source organism: Lipotes vexillifer (assembly GCF_000442215.2). NCBI lineage: Eukaryota > Metazoa > Chordata > Mammalia > Artiodactyla > Lipotidae > Lipotes > Lipotes vexillifer. The sequence continues at coordinate 287,905 of NW_006775843.1, forward strand.
TGCTGAACACCTTTAGCATTTGCTTATCTGGAAAACTCTTAATCTCTTCTTCAATTCTGAATGATAACCTTGTCAGGTTGAGAATTCTTGGCTGGAAATTTTTTCTTTTCAGCACCTTGATTACATCATGCCACTCCCTTCTGGCCCCGTTAAATTGCTGTTGAAAATTCTGCTAACAGCTTTATGGGGTTTCCCTTATACGTTATAAGTTGTTTTTCTCTTGCTGCCTTTAAGATTCTCTCTTTATCTTTAATTTTTACCATTTTAACTATAATGTGTCTTGGTGTGGCTCTCTTTGGGCTCATCTTACTTGGAACTCCCTGGGCTTCCTGGACCTGGCTATCTACTTCCTTCCCCAGATTAGGGAAGTTTCAACCATTATTTCTTCAAATTATTTTTCTGGCCCTTACTCTCTGTCTGCTCTTTCTGAGCTCACTCTAACGCAAGTGTTGTTCCACCTGATGCTGGACCAGATGTTACTTAAGTATCTTCCCTTTCTAAAATTCTTTTTCATTTTGCTGCTCAGTCTGGGTGGTTTTCATTGCTTTGTCTTCCAGCTCATTGATTCATCCTTCTACTTCATCTGGTCTACTGCTGAACCCCTCA
>NW_006775843.1:289073-295313 GCF_000442215.2 Lipotes vexillifer
TGCTGAACCCCTCAAGTATAGTTTTCAGTTCAGTTATAACTTATGTTTGGTACTTTCTTATATTTTCTATTGCTTTGTTGAAGTTCTTGCTGTGTTCATTCATTATTGTTCCAAGTTTGGTGGGCATTTTTATGATCATTACTTTGAACTATTTATCAGGTAGGTTGCTTATCTTCATTTCATTAATGTCTTTTGCTGGGGATTTGTCTTGTTCTTTGGTTTGGAACGTATTCCTCTGTCCCCTCATTCTGTCTGACTACCTATGTTTGTCTATACGTGTCAGGCAAAACACCTACTTCTCACAGTCTTGAAGGAGTGTTCTTGTGTAGGAGATGACCCTTGGGGCCCAGAAGCACACTCTTCCCTGAACATCAGAGCCAGGTGCTCAAGGGGAGGCCCTTGTGTGGGCTGCATGCACACGCCAGCTGTGTTGGGGTCTCAGCTGCTGTTTGGAAAAGGCAGGGGCCTAGGGTGCTCACCTGACGTGGTTGCAGCATGGCCACTGCATGGGGAAGGCAGGACACAGTGCATTCGCCCAGCCCGGTTGTGGTGCAGCTGCTGCGCAGAGTGGGCAAGGCCTTCAACCAGCTGGGTTGTATTGTGGAGTGGGTGGAGCATGCCCTCTGGTGCTATCAGGCTAGAAGGAGGGTGCCAAACATGGCATTCACCAGCTCTTCACCAGCAAGTTAGGACGAGATTGTAGAAAAAGGTGCCCACAAGCACTTCCATCTCCAAGAAAGTCCCAGCAGGTTCCTACCTCTCTGGCAGCCACTGTAAAATCAGTAAGTGGGTCTCCCTCACTTATGGTCTAGGTGCTCTTTGCCATCTTTGCCCTTTCTGCTGCTTTTGCCCTGGATCTCACTGCAAATGGGTCTGCGTGTAAGCCCTTTAAGAGTGGGTTCTCTGTTCCCTATAGTTTTATGGTTCTCCTGGACTTAATCCCCACTGATTTGTGGGGCTCCTCTTTTCAGTGCTGGACCCAAAGGTCTGGGTGCCTCACATGGGGCTCAATCCCTTCACTCCTTGAGGGAAAGTTCTATATCTTTGGGATCCCTCCCAGCTGTGGGCCACTGCTTCTGGGGTGGGGACCTGGGTGAGACCGTGTCTCTGCTTCTCTGTCTCAATGTATCTTTTTTATCCTTTGTTGTCAAGGCACTGTTTATCTAGTTCTCAGGTCCTTTTCAAAGGAAAATCATCCATATGTAGCTGTAAGTTTGTTGTGTCCATGGGAGGAGTTGAGTTCAGGGTCTTCCTATGCCGCCATCTTAAACCCTTCTACTCAAAGCAATAAATTTACAGAAAATAAAAATTACCTAGACCTTGAAAGCTTTCACTTGCAACATGAATGTTGAGGAACCTCAATTATCTAGAGTAGTGTTGTCCAATAGAAATGTACCGTGATATATACTTACCTATATATAATTTTAAATTGACTAATAGCCACATTAAAACAAATAACATGTGAAATTAACTTTGATAATATGTTTTATTTAGTCCACTGTGTTTAAAATGCCATCTCAACAAGTGACCAATATTATAAAAAGTGTTGAGATATTTAACTTTTTTTTATAGTAAATTTTTAAAATCAGTGTGTATTTTATATTCATAGCACATGACAATTGGAACTACCCATGTTCAAATGCTCATACCCATGTGTGGCTGCCAGCTGCTATATTGGATGGAGAAACCCTCGTTTATTTCTCCCCTTTGGACCATCCAAGAACTAGTTGCTTTGTGCCAAGAGATCAAATTTGAAGTCACTACCACTAACAGTCATTCTGAGTAAGGGCCCAAGACACACATCTATTCCATAAGTCAATTCAGATTGTGAGGTTAGAGCACATTTTGCCATATTTTCTAAGTCTCCAACAAATGCAGAAAAGAGGCCCATGTCGTCATTTGGCAGAATGTCTAAATTCTGAGGCCTCCAGTGAAATACATTGAGGATTTTTCTGCCAAATAAAAAGGAAGCTGATTGCTCCTAGTATCAAGGGAATGCTTGGCAGCTGAACATTTACAAAACATCTCTTTAATCTGCCTGATGGAAGAGCTGACCAATGCTTCCCAGGTAGTCATTCTCCCAGGGATCTTGATCAGATGCTAACAATGCAGGTGAGAGCACCTGTCCTGCTTGGGCAGCTGTGCTCTAAGCAGGAGCCTCATCACCAGGTCCCTCAAAAGATAAGGTTTCTCTTCCCAGTTTCATCAGCCTCTTCCAGACATTCTGTTTGCTGCTCTGTGCCATAGTCACTTTTATTACAGCTTCTTTCACCTGATTTCCAAAATCACTGTTTTCAAGGTTACCCGGACTGAGACCTCTTGTCACTATCACTCACCACCTTCCCAGGCCCCTGGGGTAGAAACCCTCTTTCTCCAGATCGAGTCCACCTTCAGGTCATGGTTCCTTGACCTCTGCAGTGTACCTTGAATCCATCCCTCCCTCTCCCCTTGCCAATGTCTGGGTTTACACTCACTTCCTTCTTGCTTGCCCCATTACTGAACCAATTTCTTAACTAGCCCCCTTTCTCCAAGTTCCCTCCCCATACTCACCTCAATTTATCTTCTACCTTGCTGCCAAGGTGAGCTTTCTAAAATAGAAACTAAGTCGGGTCACTTTTTGGTTTCAAGACTTTTATTGACTCACTGTTGTCTACATAGTGGATTTTAACGCTTTTTTATAAGCAGAGGAAGCCCCAACATTTTTCAAGAAGGTGTTACCAAGAACCGCAGGATAGAAGACAGATAAAATCTGAGCTGCTCTGAGCTGCTCCGGGTGAAGCAGGGACAGAGGCCTCAGAGGCTGCCCTAAAGTCCTCTAGCCCCACCTCCTCTGGGCCCCTGGCAGCTTCAAGGAATCCTGAAGCACTTCTGGACACAGCTGGAACCCTACTGCCCAGTGGGAAGCCTGTGCTCCTTGGCCTAGCATTCAGGGCCCAGTGGAATCTGGGTCCAGCCCACCTTTTTGGTGCCATCACCTGTCACTGCACTGCACACATACCCCAAGTCCCCGCTACACAAACCACACATGACCCCACATGCCAGGCATTTCTGAGGCTTCACACTGTGGCCACACACAGTGTCCTCTGCCAGGTGTGTCCTCCTGCCCATCCCTGTATGGTGAGATCCTAGTTCCCTTCCCAAGTTTAGCACCATCATTCTATGTGAACTCTTCCCTTATGAACAACCTGGATGAACTTCCGTTATAAACTAACCCCTCCCTCCTCTAGGAATACTGTTGAATTTGCTGTCTAACCACTTACCACACCCATCACCTGGACCTGTTTCTCCTAGCAATATTGTGGGCAAGGACCTTTGATTATCTTTCTAATCCTGCCCCAGATTTCAATAAATGTTTGTGGCATCATGAAGTTAAGACTGTGTCCCCTCTATCGTCAACAGAGGTGAGTGAGCTATTCTCAATTCCATGAGGAATTCTGAGAACCTTCAGGGCAAGAAAGAGGCCAAAGAGTCCTGAATTGGGAATCTGGCTTGCTCCAAACTATGTCTTTCTTTCTTCCTCTCTCTCTCTTTCTTTCTTTCTTCCCTTCTTCCTTTCTTCCTTCCTTCCTTTCTTTCTTCCTCTCTTTCTTTCTCTCTTTATAATTGAAGTGTAGTTGATTTACAGTGTTGTGTTAATTTCTGCTGTACAGCAAAGTGATTCAGTTACATACATATATACATTCTTTTTTAAAAAAATATTCTTTTCCATTATGGTTTATCATAGGATACTGAATATAGTTCTCTGTACTATACAGTAGGACCTTGTTGTTTTTCCATTCCATATGTAATAGCTTACATCTGCCAAACTATGTCTTTAAATTCGGCCCTACACTACGGCTATGGTTTTAATGCTCTTGGAATAATGATAATGATCACTCTAGTGACTAATTTTTATAAGGCAGCAACCACATGCCAAGCACTGCTGTAAGCATTTTTCAGGGATTAACTCATTTTTGTTTGGCAGAATGAAGGCCGCAGGAGTTACTAAATTGAACTCCTCTTTCTAGTTGCATTGGGGACTGAATGAGATCTTACAGATCATCTCCTGCAGCAATGGAGAAACCACCAGAGTCACCAGACAGAGAATAAGATGACCACTTCAGGTGATTCAGCAGGTGGCAGAGCTGCCTGGTGGCAGGTCTCCTGGCTCTTGGGTGGCTGTACTTTCGCCCACACGGCACTGCTTCTCTGTAACAGGAAATGGCCTGGTACCAGCGAGAGCCACATGTAGATGTGCAAAATGTTTTACAAAGCTTCCACAAAGGCATATGACATTCAGATATCAGCACAACTAAGTTCATGCCCAAATATTTCCTCACGTAAATGATTCCATTTCAAATTTGATTTATTTTATGTAAAAGTTGCCTCCTAGTAAAAATTATAATCACTAAATAATTTCTCTAACAATGGTATGAGTTGCACCAATAGAAACCTAGGGTAGAAACTACCTCCTGTCCCCAGCTATAGATGTGCTAATGACTGCATGTGAGATCCCATCCAGGCAGAGTGGGCTCCTGGGGAGGCCTCAGTCACTCTGGTTAAGGCTGCTACCACATGGCCTCAAGAACATGGCTGTTATGACCCTCGGATACATACTGATCATAATTTTTTGTAAAGCATGTCATCTTAGTCAGCTGAGGCTGCTCTAACAAAACACCACAGACTGGGTGGCTTAAACAACAGACATTTATTTCTCACAGTTCTGTAGGCTGGGAAGTGCTAGGTGAAAATGCAAGCACATTCATTTCTTGGTGACGGCCCGCTTCCGGGCTTACAGACAGCCACCTTCTGTTTGTGATCTCACATGGCAGAGAGCAGAAGTTCTGGACCCTTCCTCAAATCCTATCATGGAGGCCCCACCTTCATGACCTCATCTAAACCTAATCACCTCCCAAAGGCCCCACCTCCAAATACTATCACAATGGGGTTTAGGGCTTCAACATATGAATTGGCAAGAACACAAACTTTCGGTCCATAACACATGTCTCAATTCAAAGTGCATTTCCTGAAAGGCAGCATGATATGGAAAGACAAGGGAACCCGAAGTCTAAACTTACACCATTGACCAACTGATCTTTGGGGGAATCAGTTAATATGGCCAAGTCTCAGATTTGTCTTAAGGAAATGTTATCAGTTCTACTGGCCCTGCCGAGCTGGGTCACTGTGAAACTTCAAGGAGATGTGGGTGAAGAGGACTGGGGTCAGTAAATACTTAATTTTCTTCTTTAAGGATTGACCATATTTGGAGAATGTTATCCAGAACTGTTTCCTCATTACACTTCAGAGAAAGGAAGTGACTTAGCCATGATCCACAGTCCAGTATGAACACAACAGAACCTGGGCATCGCCCCTCCCTAGCACTCTATCTTTACCTAAACTGTTTTGGGATAACATTAATTCTATTCTTCTTTTCTAGGAATGTGTAGAAACTTTTGTAAACCCATATATTAAACCTTAGAATTTGTAACTGAAGGCTAGAAGGACATCAAAATGATGTTTATTGAATGCATTAAGGCACTAAGCTCTTGATACATAGTTTCATCTGACCCTCAGGGCAGCCCAACAATGGTATTGTCACGGCCCCTCTTCCAGCCCACTGTTCCAGAATTTGAGGGTAAGGAGAGTTAAGTAACTAGCCCAAGACCACACAAGTGGAAAGTGGCAGAGGACATTCAAACTCAAGTTTGCATGACCAAATCCAGTGCTTTTCCCATTAGCCCTGGGTGCCTCAACAAGAAAAATTAATCTCACAAAACTGGAGAAAAAGGAAAACAACAGTAACAATGTGATTTCGGCATGCTGTCCACTGATGTTATTTCAGAAATGTGCACTTAACATTCATATTTTGACAAAAGCAGTAATTGCCATATTAGGAGAAAACAGATTAGTTGTTTTTTTTTTTCTCTCTCTCTCTCTTCTAAAAGTTTAAAAAGTATACTTTGGGCTTGCTAACTTAAAAGGGCAGAAGGATGGTGCAGTTAAATAAGGAGCTTCCACGGCCGCTTCATTTGCATACACTGCAGAGGCGCAGAGACGTAGGGACCCCTGACTAAAGGACCTCCCCGCTACATTCCATTCTGGGATGCCTTCACCTGTCTACTTTTAAAATTCTGCTACTTTAAGGTGTACAATGCGAGTTCAAATTCCTGCCTGAAACACCGGTGGGGGTTCACTACGCACCCTCAGCTTTAAGGGTCACCCTGTCTTTCTACAGCCCCTCCCCCCTCCTTCCCCTCCCCC
>NW_006775843.1:296964-320265 GCF_000442215.2 Lipotes vexillifer
CTCCCCCTCCCCTCTTTCCCCCCTCCCCTCCCCTTCTGCCCCTTCCTCTCACCGTGCGGGCGCTAGGAAGGCCGCAGTGGGCGAGGGCCGAGGGCTGCGGCAACCGCGGGGCGGAGGTGCATTGTGAAGTGGCCACAGCGTCACAGGCGACCCGGACCCCCGGGATCCGAGGGCAGGGCGGGTCTCCGCAGCGCCCCCGTGAGGTCTGGGACCCTGGCTCAGACGCTGGGCGCGCGGGGAGGGAGAATGGAGGGCTTCGGCCGCTTCTCCCCGCGGCCTCACTCGGACCTCTGGGAGGCCCCGCCGCCCCGCAAGGAGCGCGCATCCTCGGCGCGGCTGGGCGAGTCAGGGCCGCAGAGAGAGCAGGGCCTGTGCTCCCGGGCCGGGACTCCCCGCGAGGGGAGCGAGGCCGCGGCGCCCTGGCCGCACCTGCTCTGCTCGCCCGCCCCGCGGCCCCGCCGGCGCCGGTACCCGGACTTTCCGCCGGAAAGCCGCAGCCTGACCGACGTGGCCCGGAGGCCCCCGGACCACGCCAGGAAGCACGGGCCCCGCAGATGGCGCCTGGAAGACGCCTGTGGGGAGGCAGGTACCAAGCCCCTGGAGCAGGGAGGCAGCCCCCCTAGCCCGGCCTGGCAGCAGCAGCCCCAGCGGCCACCGCAACAACCTCAGCCCTGCCAGCACTACCCTCCGGCCCGGGGAGATTCGCCCCCACCTTACCCGCAGGGAGCTTACACTCCCCCAAGTGGAACTTTCGGGGTAGAAAAGGTGCAGAGCAGAGACCAGTGGGCAGTGCTGGCCTGCAGAGGTCTCGGTCGCTGGTCCCTTTCCTCGGTTCACACGAAGAAGTGTTCTGTGCCCTCCAGAGAGTTCGGGACGCAGTCAGGTTGCGTGTACATCCAGGAAAGGTACCGTAATGATCCAGTGGAGTCATTAGCCAGCCAGTACTCCCAGCCCTCGCTTCCCAGCGAGGCGATGCACAACCAGCACACCCAGATCCTCAAGAACAAGCTGGAAGAGGCAGTAATGTCCTCCAGGGACCAGAAGATTGTGGCCCTGGTGCTGACCTGGCTCAAAAAGGCCCAGACGATGCGGGAGCTGCAGCAGCAGGCGGCTCTAGCCTGGGAGGAGCTGAAGCGCTCAGACCAGAAGGTCCAGTTGACCCTAGAGACAGAGCGCAAGCTGCTGCTGCAGCAGAGCCAGGAGCAGTGGCAGCAGGAGGAGTGGCACAAGGCTCGCCTGAGCCGGGAGCAGCGTGTCCGACAGCGGGACAGGCAAGCGACGAACACGATCCGGCAGGAGAGCAGGTGGAAGGCGCAGCTAGAGGACCAAGAGAACCAGCGCCAGGAGAAGCTGGAAGGGGCCCCCTCTGAGACCGAGACCAAGCACGGGAAGCAGTACCATGTGCAGCGCCTGCAGGAGCACGAGAGGAAGATGCAGGGCCTGCGGGAGCGGAACAGCCTGCAGCTGCAGGAGAGGCTGAAGCAGGCCTGTCTAAAGAAGCATGTGCACGCCACGGAGGGCCAGAAAAAGATCCAGGAGACCAATCTTAGCTCCCTAGTCAATTACCAGGCCCGGAAGGTCCTCATGCACTGCCAGGCCAAGGCTGAGGAGCTCCTCAGGAAGCTGTCCCTGGAACAGAGTTCCCAGTGGTCCCAAGATTTTCCCCAGGGCCTGATTAAGGAGCAACACCGGGAGCCGAAGGAGAAGGTCAAGGAGGAGGAGCAGTGCCAGCAGGTCAAGTGGTGCGCGGAAGAGCCCGAGGAGCAGAGGAAGGAGCCCAAGCGGCTGTCCGTGGAGCTCGCGGACCGGAAGATCCTGCAGACCAGGAGTAACGTCCACAAGAATATCGGCGACAAGGTGCAGCACATTCGGGAGCTCAACATCCTGCGGGAGAAGAATCATCACATCCTGAAGCTGAAAGCCGAGAAGGAGGAAGAGTGCCACATCGAGGGCATTAAGGAAGCCATTAGGAAAAAGGAGCAGAAGATGGAGCAGATCTCGCGAGAGAAAGATGCAACCTTCGGTGAATTCCAAGAGATCTCCAGGGCCTCCGAGACAGACAACGTGAGAAAGTTTGCCAACAACTTCTTTGATCCAATAGGGCGGGAGGCCCAGGTTCGAGCTGGGCAGCAGGGAGGAGGGCACTGAGAACCTGACGACAAATAGCTTACAGCCCGGGCGGCTAGAAAGATATGTGGCAATGTGATTCATTTTATAATCTGATTATAATTGAGCATTCATTTTTTAAAAGTACATAAAATAGCTGCAATTTCCTCTGATGAACTAGGTTATTGATTCATTTGGATGGTTGAGAGGGCTGGGGTAGAAATTTGGAAATTTTAAGAAAATTACTTGCCTTTGTACATTGGGATTTAAATAGAAAATATTAATTTAGTTCTCAGCTAATCTTAGAAGCATATGTCAGACACATCTTTGAGGAACCAAAGAAAAATCTACGGTGGGGAATACAGCTCTGTGTCATGAGGTAAGTCTTTCCCTGTCCCAGAACTTATGAAAGTGTGAAGTGTGATGTACCTGTCATAAGAAATCTCCAAGAAAAAAAAAGAGTGTGTGGGGGTAGGGGTGGGGGGAATTTCTGTAAACAATTATATTTGGGAACACAGCATACGACAACCCCTCGGGATTTCATAATGCGTGTGAAATTTTTAAAGGCTCTGAAAAGTCTGGCAGTAAAGACACATTTGATTAACCTAATGTTTTTCACAAACCACGGAACTCTTTTTTTTCTTGGATCTCTCCATGGGATTGATGTTCTCTGAAATATTTTTGGGAACAGCTCTCTGTAGATCCTCCCAGGCTGCACTTCTTTGGCCTTCCCCTCCTGTGTTAATAGGAAATATTTATAATTCCTTTAGCACTACTGATTGACTGCACCACCACAGACATGCTGTCCAAAAGCTCACTGGAATCTTTGGGCCAATTCTTCTTTCCCCCCCGCTTTTGGTCAGTCTCATCCAGTCTTTTGGAACAAAATTCTATTAGAATCCTTCTCTTCCCCTCTGTTTCTCCTCTGTCTCTTCTGAAGGAGGTGTGTGAAGTCATTCTGTCTACCCACATTGTGTCTAATCAACCTAACCAGTCTGAACGAATGGCTAAGCATGATTCAGGAACACGACATTTAAAAAATAAGGAGCCAGAAGCTAAGTAGAATTTAACCCATCGCATCTCAAAGTCTCTATTGAAAAATTCTAAAGGTGTTCTTTAAATGCCCCTAATGTAACATTTGTCTTTCAAAAAAAAAAGAGAAGAGGAAGTAAGCCCCACTGGAAGATTTGTGTCTTCTTAGTGTTTTTGAAATGACATGAAAGGTGACCTGGCAAGGGGTTTTGTTCAAAGGTCAGTGTGAGATCCATATTCTCATCTTACATAATGGAAACTGGGCCCACTTCCCTGCCGTAGTTCCCCTCTGTCTACTGTCCCCAAAGAGACCTACTCAGGCCCTCACACCTTTGCTCAAACGTAGAAAGGCCCTTACATCTTGGCTCAATTTCTAATCTTATTATTTTCTTCTCTTCACCCAAGCTAATGCTGTTCCAGCCAAATGCTGTGTACATTCCCAGCATTCTAGGAAAGTGCTTAAAATATCTCAGACAGACGTCCCATGAATCTAACTCTTCCTCTTGATATAGGTATGTGACTTTGGGGAAGTTACCTTCCTGGGCCTCAGTTTCCTCATCTGTAAAATAGAATTATATTTTATACTTCAAAGGGATGTTGTGAGGGATGATTAAAATAATGTAAGGTGTCTGGCATAGTGTCCAGAACCTAATACACACACAGTAATTAAATATTGCAGTTGTTATTATATTACTGACTTTCCATTTTTGTCAATTCCATTCTCCCTATCTCACTGCTTTCTCACCAGCTGCCTCCTCCCATCATACCCAAGTCTGATTATTCTGAGGTTAGCTCACATCCTGCCTCTTGTACGAAATGTGGGACCTCCCTGGCTGCTCCATCTCAACATCAGCCTTCTTTGACAAGCTGCTCACTTTATGGCTTATTGAGCACTTAGAAATTGATGCTTTGTTGGCATATCCATTGTGCAATCCCCATCTTGGCTTCCAAGCTGGACTGCATGCTACTTAAGGCCAGGGTCATTATACCCATGCTTAACATGGTGGTCAGTAGAAAGTCAAAAGCCATTAAGCACGATATTTTGACCCTACATCCATATCCCATGCCTTTACCCTACTAATGTTCTTTGCTCTTTGCTCCAAGAAATAAATACAGACTTTCATTCTTTTATCCAATTCTTTATGAACATTACTGGTAGAAATAATCAATACAGAATAAGACTGACAGAAGATGAAGTACATTTACTTTCCCCTTTTTCCCTTAAAAAAAAAAATATATATATATATATTCTATATATACATATATATCCCCAGTATAAATATATATATTTTTGACCCCCGCCATTACCCATGCCCCCAAAGACCCAGTGGGGAGCCTAGACTTTTACCCTCACCAGGATGTAATAAGGAGCTCCCCACCCTGGCAGTGTCAGTTGAGACCACTTGGGGAGCCTAGACTTTCAACCACTACTGACACCACCACCACCACCATGATGCAGTAACAGGGCACCCCTCTCTCCCCCTACTGAGTGGTATCAGATAAAGCCTAGTGGAGAGGAGTTTTGTCACCCTCCATCAGTAACACCCCTCTGGTGTCAATAGATGTCAAGTGGGTAGCAGTAATGAGGCGCTCTTAGCCCTCCCAGCCAGGGAGGTATCAGTGGAGGCCTAGAGGGGAGCCAACATCCCCACCTCCACCCAGCAGTGGTGGAGAGAGCCCCCTCCCCCCTTCTCAGGTGGCAATGGAGGCTGAGTGGGGAGCTGGACTTATACCCCTGCCTGGCAATAATAAGGCCTCAGCCTTCTTCCCTTTCTAGAACAGTGTGAGAGGAAGCCAGATAAAACAGCAGATCCAGTCTTACAATACTCAAAATGTCCAGGTTTCAATTCAAAATCACACTTCATATCAAGCACCGAGAATATCTCGAACTGAATGAAAAAGCCAATAGGTGTCAATGTGAGGATGACAAATGTTAGAAATATCTAAAGATCTTAAAGAAGCCATGATAAAAATGCTTCAACAAGCAATTATGCACACACTTGAAACGAGCAAAAAATAAAATTGTCTTGGCAAACAGAAAGCCTCCCCCCCAAAAAATATACAAGATATAAAGAAGAACCAAATGGAAATTTTAGAACTGGAAAATACATTAACAAAACTAAAAAGCTCAGTGGATGAGCTAAACAGCAGAATGGAGGGGACAGAAGAATCAGTGAACCGTAAGACAGAACAATAAAAATTACCAACTCTGAGAAATAGAAAATTATCCCCCCCCCAAAAAAAAAAATTAGCAGAGCCTCATGGACCTGTGGGACTATAACAAAAGTTCTAACAGTCATGGCATGTCCCCAGAGAAGAGGAGTAAGAAGGTAGGGCTGAAAAAGTGCTCAAGGTAATAATGGCTGAAAACTTTTCAAATTTGGTAAAGAGTTAACCCTACATATTCAAGAAGTTGAGTGAACCCCCCAAAAGAGTAAACCCATAGAAATCCATAAGACATATCATAGTCAAACTTCTAAAACTGAAGAAAAGAAAATAATTCTTGATCAGAGAATGAGAAAATAAGCCACAGACTGGGAGAAAACATTTGCCAAAGAGTGGCTATATTGATATGAGACAAAGTGCACTTCAGAGCAAAAAATTACCATAGACAGGAACATCATAAACTTACAAGAGAGTCAATCCACTGAGAAGACATAGTTCTAAACATCTATGTATAAACAACAGAATTACAAAATACATGAAGCAAAAACCAATAGAACTAGAAAAAGGAATAAAATCACAGTTGCAGCTGGAGACTTGAACACCCTTCTCTCAACAACTGATAGGACTTCTAAAAAGAAAATCAACAAAGATACAGAAAAACTTAACACCATCAGCTAACAGGATCTAATCAACAGTTGTAGAAAACCCCAGCCAGCAACAGCAGAACACACATTCTTTTCCAGCGCTCATGGAACAAATAGAAAGAGAGATCATATCCTGGTCCATAAAATAAACTCAAGAAATTTAAATTATTGAAGTCATACAAAATGTGTTCTCTGACCACAAAAGCATCAAACTAGAAATCAATAACAATGATATCAGGAAAATCTCCAACAGAAATTAATCAGAACTCTTCTAAACAATCCCTAAGTCAACATCTCAAAGGAAAATTTTAAAAATACATTGAATTTAATTAAAATAAAATGTCAAATTTGTGGGACACAGAAAAAGCAGTGCTGAGAGGGAAATTTATAGAATTAAGTACATTTAAAAAGGCAAAAATCTCAAATCAATAATCTAAGCTCCCACCTTAGAATAACCTAGAAATAGAGCAAAACTAAACCCAAAGCAAGCAAAGAAAATCAAAGAACAGAAATCAATTCAAATAAAATTGAAAAATTCTTTGAAAAATTCAATAAAATAGACAAACCACTAACAAGACTGCCAAAGAAAAAAGAGAAGACACAAATTACCAATATCATGAATGAAACAGCAATATCACTACAGACCCTGAAGACATCAAAAGGATAATAAGGGAATGCTATGAACAACTTTACACAAAGTTTGACAGCTTAGATAAATGGACCAATTCCTCCAAAAACACAAACTACCACAGCTCACCCGATATGAAATAGATCATTTGAATAGCCCATAATCACTAATGAAATGAAATTCATAATTTTAAAACTCTCCCCTCAAAATCTCCTGGCCAGGTGGTAACACTCAAGAATTTCACAAATGCTTAGACAAGAAGTAACACCAATACTACACAACCTCTTCCCAAAAACTGGAAGAGAAGGGAACACTTCCCAATTTATTTCATGAAGTTAGTGTTACCACAATACCGAAACAAAGACAGTGTGAAACAAACAAAACCTGCAGAATAATGTCACTCATGAATATAGATGTAAAAATCCTTAACAAAACGTTAGCAAATTGCATTCAACAGTATATGAAAAGAATTATGCACTACAACAAAGTTGGATTTATTCCAAGACTGCAAGGCTGATTCAGTACTTGAAAATCAATCACCATATTAATAATCCAGCACATTAGCAAATTGAAGAAAAGCACATGAACATATAAATCAATACAGAAACAGCATCTGACGAAATTCAACACCCATTCATGAATAATACTTTCAGAAAAATAAAAATAAAGGGGAACTTCCTCAACTTGATAAAGAGCATCTACAAAAAAATCTACAGCAAGCATTACACCTAAGTGAAAGACTACATGCTTTCTCCCCAAGATCGGGAACAAGGCAAAGCATGTCCATTCTCACTGCTCTTATTCAACGTCATGCTGGAAAGCAAGAAAACTATCCTTATTCATAGATGACATGATGGTTTATATAGAAAATCCAAAGGATTGAGTTTAGCAAGATCACAGAATACAAGAGCAGCATACAAAAATCAATCAGATTTCTATATATTATCAATGAACACATGGTCACCGAAATTTAAAAATATACTACCATTTACAATAACTCAGAAAAAACTTACATATAAATCTAATAAAACATATATACGACTTATTTGCTGAAAACCACAAAATGATGATGAAAGAAAGAAGACCTACATAAATAGACCTACTATCCATGGATTAGAGGACTCAACATAATAAAGATGTCAATTCTCCCCCGACTGATAAACAGATTTATTGTAATTCCTCTTAAAATCTCAGATTTTTAGTAGATATGGACAAGGTTTTTCTAAGATGTATACGGAAAGGCAAAGGAACAAGAAGAGCTAAAACAGTTTTGAAAAAGAGAAAGTGGGAGGAATCAGTCTGCCCAGTTTCATGACTTCTTACATGGCTGCAGTAATTAAGACTATGTGATACTGATGAAGATATAGACACGTACATTAATGGAACAGAATAAAGAAACCAGAAATAGACCCCCAGAAATATGTCCAATTATCATTTTTGGCAAAGATGCAAAAGCAATTTGGTGGAAAAGGACAGACAGCTCAACATAATACTGCTGGAACAAGTGTATCTACAGGCAAAAAGTAAGGAAGTAACAGAGGGAGAGAGAGAGAGGGAGGGAGGGAGGGAGAAGGGGAGGAAGGAAGGAAAGACTTCAACCTAAGTCTCACATCTTATACAAAAATTAACTCGAAGTGCATCATGGACTTAAATGCAAATTGTAATACAATAAAGTTTTCAGGAAAATATCTTCAGGATCTAAAGTTAGGCAAAGAGTTCTTAAACTTGACACCAAAGGCACAATGTATAAAAGAAAAAAATTGATAAATTGGACTTTATCAAAATTAAAAACCTTTGCTGTGTGAAGGAATCTGTTAAGAGGATGAAATGACAAGTTATGGGACGAGAAAATGCAAGTTTAAACTATAATGAGATATTATTCACCTATTGAATGGCTAAAATAAGAAATAGTGACAACATGGAATGCTGGCAAGGATGCAGAGAAACTGGATCACCCAGGTATTGCTGGTGGAAATGCAAAATGGTACAGTCACTCTGGAAAGCAATTTGGCAGTTTCTTCAAAAGCTAAAGATGTAACTACCATATGACACAGCAATTGCAGTCCTGGGCATTTATCCCAGAGAAATTGACTTATGTTTGTACAAAAACCTAAATATGGATGTTTATAACAGTTTTATTCATAATAACCCAAAACTGAGTTAACCCAGATGTCCTTCAACAGCTAAAAGGTTAAACAAACAGTGGTACATCCATACCATGAAATACTACTCAGCAATGAAGAGGAAACAACTACTGATACACACGACAACTTAGATGAATCTCCAGAGAATTATGATGACTGAAAAAAGCCAATCCCCAAAGGTTACATAGTGTGTGATTCTACTTATATAACATTAATGAAATGACAGGATTTCAGAAACGAAAAACAGATTAGTGGCTGTCAGGGATTATAGATGGGATGGAGGTGGAGGAAAGTGTTTGTGGCAATAAAAGGGCAACATGAGGGGTTCTTCTGGTGAATGAAATGTTCTGTATCTTGGCTGTCGATGTCAGTATCCTAGGTGTGATACTGTATTATAGTTTACAGGATGTTATCATCAGGAAAAATTGGGTAAAGGGCACATAAGATCTCTCTGTCCTACTTCTTAACACTGTATGTGAATCTACAATTATCTCAAAAGATTTCTAAAAACAAAATAAAACTAACATTATTTATTGCTGGGGAAAAAATGCATTTTTGTTGGTGACAATGAGAACGTCAAAACCTGAACCCAGGAAAACTAGATTTAGTAGAAATTTATTAACACAAAGTAAACTCAACAAAGGCTAAAACTGAAAATAGTAACAGTTGTCACTGACTAAAAATTGAAGCACATTTTCTCTATACATGTATCTATGTATAATTTGGCCTGGAAAAATTGAACTTGGTAGAAATAATTCCCACAACAGCAGAAGCTGTAATTGGTCACATTTGATATTGTCAAGAACACTGATAAATAAATGCAACTGGTCTCAATGCAAAGAAGTTTCGTAAATTGAAAACAAAAATAGAAAAATTTGGAAGCAATGACTGTACCATTTAGAAAACTGATCACAGGATTGAATTGGCTTAAAGGAGTTTGTGTTAGAAAATACTCTCTCAATGAAAACGTAATAGCCTTAGTATTCTGACTTAAATATTTGTATTCAGTACTTAGCAGATCAAAACTATGGGATCAAAACATCCTATCATCTAGCCAAACCTTATGAAATGTTTACTATGTGCCAGGCACTTGACATACCCTAGACACTTTTACATTCATTTATATCCTTTTATTTTATAACCTTTATAACATAAGTTAGCTACGGTATTTCACAGAGGAAGAGCTGAGGTTTACAGAGATTGATCAAGATTTCTGAGATGCTGCTGCTAGTAAGTGGTAGAGCTGGGATTTGAACCCAGTTCTCTCTGACTCCCTATGCTGTTTCCATACATTACCGGCCTTTCAGTGATGAAAAGGAAATATACCATTGTGATTATAACCCAGACTCTGAAACCAGACTATCCATGTTCAAATCTAATCTCCATCATTTAACTAAGAGGGGCATTGGGCAAGGTTCTTTACCCATCCATGCGTCTTTTATGAAAATCTGTAATTATCTTTCACTCCATTAGCATTACAAGAACAAAACAATATGGTTATTTCGAAAGACAGAGAAAACACATTCGATGAAATTCAAAACATCTATTTATGATTTTAAAAATTAACTAGCTCAGAATCGAAAGGGACTTCCTTAATCTGATAAGGGGAGTCTAACCAAAACCTACACAAAATTATTTTTAATGGTGAAACAGTGAAGCCTTTTAAAATCAGGAAGAAAAAAGAAAAGAAAGAAAACATATAAGGTTTGGAAAGGGGAAAAAAAACCCCAAAATTCTCATTATCCACAGATGATATGATTGTCTATATAGATTCTTTTATCTACAACCTTAAAAGTTTATATATGCATAATACAGCTTTGTGTAATAGCCAAGAAAAAGAAACAATTCAAAGTCCATCAATAATAGAATGGATACATAAACTGAAGCATAGTCACACAACGGAATTCTGTACGGTCAAGAGCATACCAATGACCAACAACCACACTCAACAACATGGGTGAATCTCACAAACTTAATGTTGAGTGAAAGAAGCCAGACACCAAAGAGCACACACTGCATGATTCCATTTACATAAAGTACAAATACAGAAGGACTAACCTCTGCTGTGGAAGTCAGGAGTGTGGCTCCCCTTGGGTGGGGGGCTAATGGCTGGAAGGGGTCCAGGAATGCAGTGTGAAGTAAGGAGGTAAAGTGTGGGATGTAGAATCAAATGGGTGTGGGGTTTAAATGCCGGCTCTGCCACTCACCAGCTGACAGACTGTCCACGCGGGACGTAACCATTGTGAGACTCATTTTCCCCCACTGGAAAATGGGCATAAGGATGGTCCCCACCTCACTGGATTGCTCTGAGATGAACAAGATAATGTATGTGAAGTCTGTGGCTCAGGAAGTTCTGGAAAGTGATAGCTATGGTTGTTGTCAGTCTTGTTCTGCTTCCTGGACTGCTCCACTAGGAGCCTAGTGATTTCTGGGGGTAAAACACAAAACACAGAGTTTTCCCTTAGCAGATGGCTTTAGATTTCAAGACGTTTCCTTCAAAGACGCTTCGGGGACACTCCAGACCCCAGATATGGCCTCTTCAGTCGACACAGGGGTTACTTTGTCATTGGAACTCCTGCTGAGGTCACAGGCACCAAATGTCAAATGGTAAATTCTGCAAGGGGAGTGGGTGAGATACTAAATCAACTGCTTACTTGACTGCATTTTTTACAAATCTCAGACAAGCAAAACACACCTCTCATTCTTACCTTTATGGTCAGAGCTGCTTGAGTCTAAGGGCATTTTGGTCTGGAGGCTGTGTTTGGAAAACCTTCTGGTACCACTCTATCCGTGACTAGTCAGGCAGCCTCCCACCCCACTCTCGCCCGGGCATGCACCGCCATTTATCGTGAAAAGAATGCAGCACCTGCTTCCCCCGCTAAATTTCCTGCTTTTTGTAAAAGCTTCTAAAATAGATTTTGAATTGTATGGTTTTCATAAATGCTGTTTTTGCAAAGTGTTTCTTGAATGATTATTTGTGCTTAGTGTTTGAAAAATAACTTCGCTCAGAGAAGGAAGATAATGTGTCTAGTGACTATAACTTATATTAATGGGAGCACCCCTGAGCCGAGGTGAAGGAGATGGAGATGAGACACGTGGATAATCAACATCTGAGCTCCTAGAAGGGATCCATAAACCTGAACTGGCAGACTTCCGTGGAGCTTCATCAATTCGTGTTCACTGAGCCTTATTCATTAGGGCAGTTGGGAAGCAGCAGGTATACACACGTGTGCAAATGTGTGTATTCCAAGGGATGTAAGGACGAGAGCTTGGTCCAAGCATCCTACCAATGTGACTTCTGCCTCATCCCAAGATGAGTCTGAGGCTTTCAAAGTACTGAAGAAAATAGGAAACGCTCCCCTAGTTCATGACATAAAGCAGGAAAAAGCATGAAGTGGGGCGGGCTGGGTTAGGGGTGCTGCACAAAAGCCCAAGATAAAAACAGAGCCTTTTCAGCCCAGAAAGAAAGTCACCCTATCCGCTGCCCAGGCAGGAAAAGACACGGTCCAGAACATTTATTCTGCCATGCTTCAGTCTTTCAGGCAGAAAAAGTCCTGGCAGAAGTCGATTTTGCAAGTTGAACAGAGAAGACTCCGTTTTGGGGTGGAGGGGATCAAATGATACTAGATGTGAAAGCACTTTGGAAAGTTAAAGGGATTATACAAAGGTAAGAGATCATTGTTATTAGTGGTATGTTTGCTGAGAAGATGCCAGAATATTTCTTCTCCATAGATGATCATGACACCGCAAGGGCCAGTCGTGTCAGAGTGAGGATGGCGTCAAGTCAGGTGCCAGGAGGTGGGCCATCAAGTGCAGCCCTACCGCTGATGAACCGCTAACTAAAAGCAAGCCCTTCGCCTCTCTGGCCTTGAGTTTCTATATCTGTAAATGGGGCATAATAATAACACCCTGCTCAGCGGGGTGTGGGAGGCCACATAGGTAAACGTGCCCAGCATGTGAAAGCCCTCAAAAAACCGGCTATTGTTTACTGAGCTCTTATTCTGGGCCAGACACCACGCTGAGTGCTTTTTGTCTAGTCTCCCATTGATCTTTACAAGAAACCCATGCGGTAAGAATGGTTATTCTCCATGTATGATGGAGACACGGTAGCTCCGTGTGGATGGAGGCCCTGAAAGGTCCTACTGGGTACCCGAAACCCATAAGTGACAAGATCAAAACCCAAACACAAAACCTGGTGGTTCCAGCCCCAAGCTCTGTTCACTGCCTCCCATTTTTCCTCAATAAATGTTACTTGAATCTCAACTAGGTTGTCCATCTTTTGAAGGCAGGTTCTGTTTGTACTTCCTGAACTCTCATCCCAGAGCATCTGTTCTGGTATTGACTGCCATTAAATATTTACTGAAATTGAATTGTAATAGCTCTGTGGGAAGGTCCCTGCTGGCCGGGTCAGGCTCTGACAGCTGTTCTGTGACTCCACATGACTCCCTGATCCAGGAGGGATGACCTCCGCACAGGAGCTCAGAGGCCATCACACACACAGCTTCCAAGGGCAGGTGATCAGACAACTGTGCCCGTCACCACCCTGAAAAGAGGGACCAGATCAGATAGCCTCTGGTGGCCAGGCAGGAGTCTGAGGCCCTGGAGGCATCCTCCAGCCCAGCTGTAGGAGTGCAGGTTGGCTTATCTCAAAGCTTCCCAAAAATCACTTCAGAAGTAACATTCGAGGTGTCCCTCATTGTAAATCTTCGAAAAGATTTCTTCGAAAGCCTGATGCAAAGACTGTATTGTAGGAAACACTGCATCACCATCAACTTCCAAGTGAAAACTGCTAAAGTGTACACAGTGGACAATTCACCCAGCATTTCAAATTAAGGCTTTTCTAACGTAGCCTTTCTTCACTCTCACAGACAGATGCACATGGCCTGATCTGATATGATACCCAAATATAACCAAAGTGTAATTTAGGAAACCAAATTAAACTAAACCAAAGTGTAATTTATTTCTGAGTCGATGATAATACCACTGTAAATTTTCTTTAGGATAACTCCTTCTCGTGCCAGAGATAATAATGTTCTGGTCTTCAATTAAATGAAAGATTGAGTATTTCCTAGGGAGCTAATTGGTAGATGTGGTGAAGCTTCCCTTGTGCTGCCACGTCTCCTCATTTTCCATCGTTCTTGGGTGCTCTCCTTTCGTGCATTCATCCCTCTTTGCGAGTGCCTAGTTCAGAGTTAGTCCCCTCGGGTATATATAATTCTGCAAGAGGAGGACCGGTCCTCTGCCATTCAGAACCCAGGGAAGCAGCCATGAATGAGCAGGAGACAACCAAACTGTGCCGACAAGCATGGGAGGCTGGCAGATGGAGCAGCTCATCAGTTTGGCACTATGCTCTGAATCCAAGCAAGCCCCGCCCCTAGTGCAACGAGTATCAGTTTTCAGGGACTGTTTGCCAGGCTGAAAGTGCTGTGTGGATTGGAACTCCAGTGTCCCATGGCCTCTGCAGCCTCTGACATTGAACTGGCTTTTGTCTTGACCTGCTCATATAAGACCTTGGACTCCCACAAAGTTGCCTCTGGAAGTACCCAGAGTAGGTGCCCCTCCCCACCGTCATGCTTGTGAGCCGTGTTCTGCCTCTGTTCCACTCCCGTCCTCCTGAAAGCCCGCGCGAGAGTCTCTGGCACTACCCAAGTGAGACCCCAGTGTCCCCACCTTCCTACACAGCCACTGCTGCCAGGTTGTATGGTCCTACAGCACAGGGTGCCGTGTGCCCAGAATATTAAACTCCCCTGTCCCCCACTGTGAGCCCTGCTTTGTCCTAGGGACACACATGCCTGCCGTTCACATTCTTAGGTTCATGGTGTCTCACACAGGACAGTTCCTTCAATCCCTGCCTGCTGCCCTCCACATGCTGCCCCTTATCAGAGGCCAGCACGAATCCTCCATCACACTCAGAGCCCCAGTGCAGTTCAGTTCTTGTGAACTGACTCCTTCTGCCAGCCCCCAGCTCACCAGACTGGCCTGGACACGTTTGCTGTCAGTAAGGGCTCAAGGAAGGACACCCACTGTGGGAATACATTGGGGTTTTTTAGTTAACATGCTGTTTTGTTTTTAAAAACTAAGATAGATAGATGATAGATAAGTGAGAAAGTTCTTCCTTACAGTAGAAAACCAGCAAATAAATGTAAAAGGAATAATGGATTTAGAAAACCAGCACCTGGCAACCATCATCATAATGATAGATTCAGGCCAGAATCATCAATGGATGCTAAAATTAGTGGGTGAAATTTAGAGGAGTATATAGACCAACTCAAAGTATCTCCCACCAGGATTCTTATTAATTACAAAGTAACCTTACAGAAGGGAAAGTTAAGTCACTTGACTGTGGAGAAATCTGGCCCATCCCCCCTTAACCAAATGATCAAAGCTAACATCACTGGTGATGAAACAAAGAGACAGCAGCACGTGACTCCTGACACGGTGCCCTGAGAAAAACCCAGCACCACAGCTTTGGTGTTACTGCCCAGAGCATACGACCTGAATGCGATCACAAAGAGACAACAGACAAACCCGAAGGAAGGGTCGTTCTACAACGTAAGTGGCCTCTGCACTATGAGAAAATGTCAATATCATGAATGCAAAGAGATACTCAATAACTGCTCAAAATTAAAGCGGACTAAAGTGACACAACAACTGAATAATATAGTCCTGGGTTTTCTTTTGCTATAAAGGACTTTATAGGAAAATTGATGACAACTGAATAAAGTCTGCAGATTAGGGAATAGTATTGTATCAGTCTTACCCTGTATCAGTATATGTGGTGAGAGAGAAAATGATAAAACCAATCTAGTAGAATGTTAACATTTGGGGTACAGGCAGGCCTTGTGTATTGGGCTTTATTGTTCTTCACGGATATTGTGTTTTTTACACATTGAAGTTTTGTGGCAACCCTGTGTCAAGCAAGTCTATCGGCGCCATTTTTCTAACAGCATTTGCTCACTTCATGTCTCTGTGTCACGTTATGGTAATTCTCACAGTATTTCAAACTTTTTCATCATTATTATATTCATTACAGTGATTGTGATCAGTGATCTTTAATGTTACTATTGCAAGAAGATTATGAAGGCTCAGGTGATGGTTAGCATTCTTAACAATAAAGCTTTTTTTTTTTTTTTTTTTTTTTTTGCGGTACGCGGGCCTCACACTGTTGTGGCCTCTCCCGTTGCAGAGCACAGGCTCCGGATGCGCAGGCTCAGCGGCCATGGCTCACGGGCCCAGCCGCTCCACGGCACGTGGGATCTTCCCGGACCGGGGCACGAATCCGTGTCCCCTGCATCGGCAGGCGGACTCTCAACCACTGCGCCACCACGGAAGCCCAGTATTTTTTAATTAGGTTATATATGCTCTCTTAGTCATGCTATTGCACACTTAATAGACTATAGTATAAACATAACTTTGATGTGCACTAGGAAACAACAAAAATTAGAGTGTCTCACTTTCTTTGATATTCTTTTTTCTGGAACCAAACCTGCAATATTTGTGAGGTCTGCCTTATTTGAGTGAAATTCTTTGTCCTAGCCTTGTAACTGCTCTGTAAATTGAAGTTAGGTCAAAATTTATTTTTTTTAAATCTGAGTTTTGCTTTGAGATCTCTGAAGGCATGTTTGTATGTTGCCAAACCAGGGTCGTGGGAGAAATAGTTGCTATTTTCCCAGCGATAGCTAAATCCAGTCTTCTCCTTGGCTTTAAGGGCACAGCTGGCTTTCCAGGTCTTTGCAAACACAGAATCATCACTGTTACCTGAATTTAAACCAGTTCTAAACCTTCTCAAAATAGCTTAGAAAAAATTGGTGGGGAAACGGGATGGGCATGGGGTGAGGAGGGCTGCATTTCTAAAAGGACGCATATCCTGTACACCCTGAGCCCCCCGTAGGGTTGTCTGCTCGGCTTCTGAGAGGGAAAAGCTGCAAGGTCAAGGCAAGACCCTCCTTCCCCTTCATGCCAGGGGCCAAGAGCTCCATGTCCACAGATTCCTGCAAGCCTGCTCATGACTCAGGTCTCAGAGCTGATTTTCTTATAGTCCTAAAAATAATTCGAAACTAGCCCAAAGCCACTCACACATCAGGCAACCTGAGGGCACTCTTGCTGTGGCATCAGGAAACTCAGAGACCTAATTAAACTCTTCTTACCGTCCCCTCCCTGGGAGCACAGACTAGGGGAGAGCAAATCACAATGGTCAGATCCACGTGGGTGTCTCCTGAGGGGAGGGGGTGACCTCAAATCCCAGCAGAAAAGCAAAGAAGGTGGGAAGACTGTGGGATCCTGGGCTGCCTAAGGCTGGTTTCCAAGAAAGATGAGTCCCCGCTGCTTCTCTCTTTTGTTCAGGGGCCCGCCAGCCCTCTGACAACCGCCCATATGTCCAGCTGGGGCAGTCCCGCTAGGAGCAAAGAGACCTGGATATCTGTGCTAGAGACGGGCTTCAGAGCAGTATGTGGGCCGTGGCAACTGGAAAATACTATTTTCAGTTGAATCTGCAGCAATCTACCATTCCCCTCCTATGTGGGAGGGACAGATATAAACCAGGGACGGGGCAGTTCTCCCAAGCTTAGTCAGGAAGTGACCTCAGGGTTGGACAGGAGGAAGTTATAGGACTAGAGTCCCCACCTCAACCCCTCCACCCCACTGTCACGTAC
The DNA here is from genome assembly GCF_000442215.2 of Lipotes vexillifer. Taxonomy (NCBI): domain Eukaryota; kingdom Metazoa; phylum Chordata; class Mammalia; order Artiodactyla; family Lipotidae; genus Lipotes; species Lipotes vexillifer. The sequence goes on from NW_006775843.1 coordinate 314,336, forward strand.
CCTGAGTGAACAGGAAGTGCTTACACACCTGGAAAGTACACAAGAACACTTCTTAGCTTTGAATCAAATAAATAACATCGAGGCGACATTCAGTGCTCATTGCGTACCTGCCTCGTTCCAGGCACGATGCTAGTCGCTCCAGGAGATGATTTCTTTTCGTCCTCCCAACCATCTATGTGGTAGGCATTATTAGTCCCATTTGAGAGTTGAGGAAACTGGTGAAGCTGAGAGAGGCAATTTCCCAAGTCACCTTTGAGAAAGTAAAAGAGCAGTTAAGTTTGCAATCAAACAGGGAAGCCAAACAACCGCATGAAACATTAAACAGCAGCAAAAGAGCTCTTTGGAGAAGGGTTGCACCCTAAACTTTGTCCATGACCTCGCCATTTTCAAGGCTTCAGTCATCTCCATGCAAGGCCCCCTAAACCTGTGGCTCTGGGTCCAGTCTCTCTCCTGTGCTACAAAAATTCCCTAAGTGCTTGCTGTCTGCTTGCTATCTCCTCCAGGTTGCCCTCTCTGGAGCTCACACTCAGCCTGGCCAAAACTAAGCTCACCATCACTTCTATGTTCATCCCAGACTAACTCCTCATCCGATGTGTCTATTTCTGGGCAGCGACACCATCTCCTAAAGACAAAGGTCTGAAATCTTGAGGCTTTCCATCACTGGTCCATTACATGCTGTGTCCGAAATACTTTTTTCTCGTTGTCCTTTCTCCCCCATACCTGCAGCTCTTCTTTCACCAGTCCTCCCTCACCCATCTAAGGAAATCTGGGCTCTCTTTTAGCAGAAAAATATGATAGAACTCCTTCCTCATCTATCCGCCAGTGCCTAAGAATGATTCTTTGAAAGTTGATCAGTCAGAAAAAGGAATGTCAAATCCTGGACTCTCACTTTACCTAGATCCAATTTTAATGATTCACATATATACCTTTATTATCTAACAAAATGGGACAAGGATACTCAGCGTGAAGAAAAAAACAGTTTTTTAGACTCTACCAAGCCTTGTGCCAGGTGCTTTCACATACATTATCTAACTTAACTCTTATAACAACTCTGCAAGGTAGATACGATAAAACTCACTTTATAGACAAATTCAAAGTCAAGCTCAAAGGGTGGGAGGGAGGGAGACACAAGAGGGAAGAGATATGGGGATATATGTATATGTATAGCTGATTCACTTTGTTATAAAGCAGAAACTAACACACCATTGTAAAGCAATTATACTCCAATAAAGATGTTAAAAATTAATTAATTAATTTTAAAAAAATCAAGCTCAGGGGGCCTCCCTGGCGGCGCAGTGGTTGAGAGTCTGTCTGCCGATGCAGGGGACACGGGTTCGTGCCGCGGTCCGGGAGGATCCCACGTGCCGCGGAGCGGCTGGGCCCGTGAGCCATGGCCGCTGAGCCTGCGCGTCCGGAGCCTGTGCTCCGCAACGGGAGAGGCCACAACAGTGAGAGGCCTGCGTACCGCAAAAAAATAAACAAACAAAAAAAATCAAACTCAAAGAAGCTGAATAACATGCTCAAATCATACACCTAGTGAATCTAGAAGCCTTTCTCTTCTCTTTTACAATTTCTCCCTAAGTGATCTCACCCAGATTTAAAATATCATCCATAAGCTGATAATTTCCAGCTTCGTGTGTACAGCTCTGTGTTCTGGACCTCTTACATCCCCCCTTAAATGGCTAGTCCACCTAGATAAATTAACATGTCCAAAACCCAAGTCTTGGATTTTCCCCTTCCCCACTAAAATAGTTTCTCCAAGGCTACTGAAACTTCTGCCTCATACCTACCACTCTCTCCCTTGCCCTCCATGCTCCAGTAACACAGCCTGACTTGGTATGACTTAAACATGTTAATCTTATTCCTGCTACAAAGACTATGTATTTACAAGGAATATCCTTCCCCCAAATCTTCCTTCTAGCTTTTTCCTTCACAACTCAGATCTCTCACCTCCTCAGAGAGTTTCCCTAATCGTCTAGCTCAAGTAGCCTGTTGGTCCCACCACTTTGTATCCCATCATTCTATTTTCTCCTTAGTACATATCAGTACATATGTGAAATTAATTTTTTAAAATATGTTAGTTGGTTTTCTCCCCAGACCAGATAGTAAGCTCCATGAAGGCAGACACTTTATTTCTTATATCCCAGCTCCTAGTATAATACCTGACACAAAATGGGTGCTCAATAAATATATGTTGAATCGAAGAATGAAAGAGTTTCAGAATAAGAATTGAACACAGGCTCGTGTAAATGCAAACCTCATGCTGGATGAAAGTTGAGTGATGGTTACTTGTCTTGGAAATCACAAGATGAGGCAAGTTCCTAGGTGTGCATCAATTTCATTAAACACTTTGTAGCCAGTTTGATCCCAAATAAGCTAAGGTCAGTGGTGGGTAAGAAGCTGGGGCCTGGGGGCTGCCATGGTGTTCCATAGTCAGTGCCCCCTTGAATGACCCATGCTTCCATCTCCATGCCAGGATGGCTATTGTGACATGCATTCAGACCTCTAATTTCACCCTGAGGTAGACACTACTAGCTGCCTTCCCAATAGGCATTTCCATCTTCCTAATGCCAAGTTTAATTCATGCATCTACCATTAGCTTGCCACGTGCTTTGGGGAAAGCTGGATACATCCTTAATCCCAAGGGTCTATATGAGTCTAAGCCAGTCATGGCGGTCCCATTCCCCTTGCCTGTGACCGGTTTACACATGAACGTGGTATGCGGTCCTGGCTAAGGACACATGAGGGGAAATCTGTGTGGGGCTTCTGTGAAAGATTCCTTCACTTGCCCAAGAGAGACACAAGGAAAGATAGTTTCTTTTCTTCCACAAGAGTAATTGTGTTATTGTGTCTGGGTGTGGCACAGTGGAACTAAGGCAGTCATCGTGAGCTCACAACAAAGCTCATGTGTTGAAAAGGGCAGGATAGAAGTATGGACAGAAACTGGGGCCTTGATGATAGATGAGCCACTGAATTAACCAACCCCTGCAGCACTCTACCTCGAGATCTCTTTTTATGGGAGATGATAAGGACAATGGTCTTTACTGTCCAAACCATTCTGAGTTGAGGTTTCTGTTTCTTTCAGCCAAAAGCAGGCTCAAGGAGCCATGCCCTGATGAGGCTTTGTTGACCTACTTCTTGGCTCTGTTTCAGGCCTACGTCAGTCAAAGTCAAATTGTTGCTGCCTTTAGCAACAATTGGTCACATCTGGTCCTCGGTCCTGAACTAGCCTCACTTTGTGGAATCCTTCCAGATCGAGAAGAGCCACATGAAATAAATAATTTTGACATATTTATTGCACTTCGCATTTTATAGAGGTTTCAGTATTTCCTTCTAGATGCTTAAGCATCTAGTATGTGCCAAGCATGGCACGAGCAACATGATATAGCTGTGAAGGAAGCAGACAAGATCTGTGTCCTCATGAAGCCTACAAGGAAACAAGTACAATAATTTCAGATTGTAGTGACTGACGTGCAGGAAATTAATAAGGCAATGAAACAGAGAGTAACCAACTAACTGCAGTAGGAAGACTTCTTAAGACCTGATGGTCAGGGAAGGCTTCTTTGAGGAGGTGACCTTTTCTCAGTTGTAACTTGCATCTATTTTTTCTATTATTGAAAAATGTACATAACATAAAATTTACCATTGTAACCATTTTTAGTGTACAGTTCAGTAGCATTAAGTACATTCACATTGCTATTCAACTATCATTACCTTCCATCTCCAGAATTTTTCATCATCCCAGACCTAAATTCCATATCCATTGAACACTAACTCCCCATTCCTCTCTCCCCACAGCCCCAATGACCACCATTATGCTTTCTGCCTATGAATTTGACTACTCTTGGTACCTCATAGAATTAAAATCATACAATATTTGTCTTTTGTGGCTGGCTTATTTCACTTAGCATATGTCCTCAAGCTTCGTCCATGTTGAAGCATGCATCAGAATTTCCCTCCTTTTTAAGGCTGAATGATATTTCATTGTATGGATATACCATTTTGTTGATCTATTTATCCATTGATGAATGCTTCAGTTCAAGAAGGTGACATTTGAAATGAGAGCTAAAGAATGAAAAGAACCAGCCATCCAAACCCAAAGAATGTACAACACTGAGAGTGGACTGTAGTGTAAACTATGGACTTTCAGTGATTATCGCATAGGTTCATCGTTGTAACAAATGTACCACTCTGGTGGGCGATGTTGATAATGGGGAAGACTGTACATGTGCGGGCACAGGGGGTATATGGGCAATCTTTGTACCATCCCCTCAATTTTGCTATGAACCCAAAACTGTTCTAAAAAAATAGTCTTAACATAAAAAAAAATAGCGCCAGTCACAGAAATTGCCAAGGGACTGGTTTCTCGGCAGATGGGGCAGCAAAGATAAAGGCTGGGAAACTTCTAATCTTTCCTGAAGCCTCAACTCCAGTGCCAGCCCCTCTGCAGTTTTCTCTCACATCCCTGAGCAGCTGGTCACTCCCTGCCTGTGCTTCCAAGGACTTTTACCTGTATTTATCCCATCGCACCGTTGTCTCTCCTCCCAGGCTGTGGTTCCATCACCCTTCTGAACACACATTTTTTTTCCCCCAAGAGCTGCAAACAACTGCAAAACGGCGAATTTGAGCTGCTAACAAACTGTGAAAATGATGGATTTGAGTTTCTCTTTACTTTCAGTCCCATAAGGCAGAGGAGATAAGGAACACGATGAAACAGCAAATGCAGGCGGAGAAGAAAAAGAAGCAAAGGGCCTGCGTCATCTCCTAGCTAAGCCTTGAATTTAGAGCCACAGCTTCCTGGAGCTGGGAGGGATATTGCAGGTCCTGTAATACAAGGTGTTTGCTTTGTTCTGGGGTGAAATGTTTTGTGAAAGCTTCCTGGACGGACATGGAGAGGCTGAGAGAAGAGCAGGCTCTTAGCGGTCCTGAGAGCTGATCAAAGCAAGTTTTCAGTGCCCCTCTGTATCCCCCTGGTGTCCCATTGGCTGGAGGACCTCACATTACTCCACGGTTGGTGGGCTTCTGGGGCAAAGGGGTCCTTGCAGGGCCCCCTCAGCTCATACCTGCAAGGGCTGCAAATAGCCCTGGGTGACTTGCTGTAAATCTTTGCTAACAGGAAGGAAAATGGCTGTGACTCCCATTGCCCCAAAGATCCTGGGTCCCAGAGAGAGAGAGAGAGAGACTTGGTCTTACTCCAGAGGATGCCATCCCATCAGCTGGGAGAGGGTCGCTGGTGGTGTGGAGGCCCCAGGTGCACTCTAGCGGTTGGTGGGTGGGCAGACCATCCTGAAACTGGCTGTTCAGAGGTGGCCCCTGTGCTTTGCTCGTCCACATGGCCTTGAACTTGTCAGAGCTGCCACTCAGCTTTGCATGAACTTGCCCTCTACATCCCAAGCCCTCCTTCTCTGACTCTCCGTCTCAAAGCTGATTAACACTCTCTCTCAGAATAATTCCCAGGCCCCTCAATCCCTTTCAAAAGCTAATTTCTCCCTTTACATGGAGGACAATTTTGTGGGGACAGAGGATATAGAGTAATGCCAATGCTGAATTCTCAGAAAATGGCCAGACGTTAGATCGATATGTATGCATCCCTAACACAGAAATAGGAGGATGTTCGTCTTTTGTTTATTGACTAGTCAATCAAAAAATTACTCAGAGTCTATTGAGTGCTCAGAACTAGACATTTTGGAAGAGACGGCACAGCCTGACACGGTCCTGGCCATTCACGGAATTATCAACCTGCTGAGGATGACTAGAACACGTGAGAAAATGAGAGAGAAATTGAATGCTATTGTGTGCGGCCCTAACGCTTTGTGCATAATTACAGGCTGCCATCCATCCCTGGGAAACACACCCTTTCTATAGGATGGATCTCCCTTGGAGTATTTTTGAAGGTGAACGAGGCAGTGTTCTTCCGAATGTGGCATTCC
>NW_006775843.1:320293-327584 GCF_000442215.2 Lipotes vexillifer
ATTCCTGCCAAACTCTCTAGCATATTCGTCATCTGAATAAATCTGATCAACAAAGGATACTCTATACTCCTTGGAGCAAACACCAAGTTCGGATGCTGCATGTGGACCCTGAAGACGGACGGTCATCTCAGTGACAGCTCATTATCACATGACCTGGAAAGCCAAGGTTGCCAATGTCCCCGCCCCTCACCAGGCGGGGCCACGTCCCCTGGCCTGCAGGGATTCCCAGGGTGGCGGCTCTGTGTCTGTGGCTATGGCTACACCAGGCACGACTGCCGATTGTTCCCCTGGGGCTGACCTCATACACCTCACGCTTTTGTCCTCTGGGCTGCTGCGAATGTCCTTTGGGGTTTTCCCATCTGAGCTGCCATCTCTCTGCAGTGGCTCCTGCCCTTCCCCTCTTCCTCTCTTCTTGGGGGAAATCACAAGGTTTAGGGAATAAATAGAAGCAATTCCTCTCTAAAGAATTCCACATTTGAAAAAAAAAAAAAAAGGGGGGGGGGCTTCCCTGGTGGCGCAGTGGTTGAGAGTCCGCCTGCCGATGCAGGGGACACGGGTTCGTGCCCCGGTCTGGGAAGATCCCACATGCCGTGGAGCGGCTGGGCCCGTGAGCCATGGCCGCCGAGCCTGCGCGTCCGGAGCCTGTGCTCCGCAACGGGAGAGGCCGCAACAGTGAGAGGCCCGCGTACCGCAAAAAAAAAAAAAAAGAATTCCATATTTGGCTATTTATTCCCCCTGTGATGGGGCTCAATCACAGCCACCACCTCTGTCCAGAGCTACAAGTGCAAAGGAACCCAGAGAAGGGAGAAGTCAGTGTGGAAGGAAAAGGGCTGGGAAGGCTGCCTGGAGGAGGCACCTGACTGTGTCTTTGACATATTGGCATGATTAGAAAGAGAGGGGGAGGGGAGACCCCAACAGGGTGAAGAACTGGGGCAGACCCGAACAGGCTGGGCGGGCGGGGGCAAGATGAGGGTGACACCAGGGGCAGAAGGGCATGGAGGAGCCTGGTGAGTCCAGGGCAGAGGGCCAAAGGGACGAGGTGAATAAGGTCCACTCCCCAGCCAAGAGTGAGCACTTACTATGGGCAGGCACTGTGCTAGGTCCTGGGGACAGAGCAAGGGACGAACGGACAAATCTTACTGCCCACCACATTGGAATGTGACGGAGCTTATATCCTAGTGGGCAGAAGCATTCTAGGAGTAAAATAATAAGTAAATTACATCGTATTTAGAGCCCAATAAGTGCTATGGAGGAGAATGAAGCAGGGAGAGTGAAAGGGTGAGCTGGAGAGGCTGGGGAGCATCAGACTGCAAAGGTGATGGTTAGAGAAGGCCGCACAGAGATAAGTGACGTTTGAGCAAAACTATGAAGGAGCTGATGGAGTGAGCCACGTGAGGAGCGGAAGGAAGAGTAATCCAACCACATGCACCAGCAAGTGCAAAGGCCCAGGGCTAGGAGCTAAATCCACATATCCACAAAATAGCAAAGGGACCAACATGGCTAGCGTGAAATGAGCAAAGAGAGAATAGGAGATCAAGTTAAAGAAGTCATGGGGAGGTGGATTGTGTAGGGCCTTGTAGAGGCCCTGGAAGGGCTTTCTTTACCTTTTCATTGTCCTCTGAGTGACATAAGGAGAGATTTAGCAGCTCTCTCTGATGGCTTGGTTGGCAAGGGGTGCGGAGCAGGGAGGCCAATTAGGAAAGAATGCAACAACAAAGGCAAGCGGTCATGATGGTGAGGACCAGTGTGGTGGCCGTGAAGGTGAGAAATGGTGGAAGCTGGGTGGTGTTTTGTTTTTTTTTTTTTTTTGGCCACACCGTGGCATGCAGGACCGAACCCATGCCCCCTGCAGTGGAAGCATGGGGTCCTAACCACTGGACCGCCAGGGAATTCCCCTGGGTGTGTTTTTAAAGTGGTCTCAATAAGCTTGCTGTAGCCGATGATATAGCCTGGGGTGTAAGAGAAAGCACTCCAGGAAGACGCCAAGGTTTTCCACCTGAGTAATTGGAAAGAAGGAGATTCAATTAATGGTGATAGTTACTTGGTTGCGGAGGGGAAAGGACCTGGTGGGAGGGGTGGAGTTTCAACTATAGAGACTCTGATTTTGCCTTGCAGGCAACAGGAAGGATTTTAGTGTTTGTGATGAAATGAACGTTCCAGAAAGGCAAATCTGGCAGTAATATTTAAGAGGGGCTAGAGCAGAGAAAGACCTAAGATTAGGGACTCTGCTTTAATCTAGACATGAAGTTATATTTATGGGAATGAAAGTAGAAAATCTACGTAGAACGCAAATGTGCAATGGAATCTTTTTTCTGAGACCCACTAAAAACAGCCCCAACCGTCCCATGTCCCACAGTAGGTCCTATGTCCTCCCTGATGTTTCTGTTTCAAAGCCTTACGTTTGTACAGGCATTTCTCACGCTGTCCTTTGAACACTGATCTCGCTCTGTCTCACTTCTTGGAGCTGGTACCTTTTCTCTGACTTGGGAGGTGGGACATCCCCTTTTCTTGATTTTTTTTCTCCCAAACTACTCACACAGGAAAGCAGGGGGTAGTCAGCTTTACTGAAGATTTGTAGGGTCATGGGGTGTTGGGAGGTGACATTGCACTCCTGCCCCAGAAAGCTTAAGGACACCTTGTTCTTAGAAAGCTGCTCCACTGCATCTGTCTTAACACGTGTTCTCACTGGTGTGAGTGACAGACCCCAAACGACAGCAGCCTGGAGTCAAGACAGAGGCTCATTTCTCTCTCACGTGACAATGCCGAGGTCAGGAATCTGCTGTGCCCCCAGGGCTGGTGTGGCCTCCCATGGTGTCAGGGCCCAGGATCCTCCCGTCTTCTCGCTCTGCCATGTGTGGCTTCCATTCCCGAAGCCTTCTGAAGGGGACAGCTGGCCGCTGGAAAGAGGAAGGTAAGAGCCCACCCCTCCCTGGGAGGGAAGTTCCCCCAGGCTGCCCCTACCTCTTCCTCTTACAAACCACTGGGCAGAAGGAGGGCGATAGGTCGTATCTGATTGCAAAAGGGGTGGGATTTGCACGTGGGATTTATTCTGGGAAGTCATGTACCCACTGAACATTTAGGGGTTTTTTTTTTTAACTAGAAGAATAGAGGGAACTGGAGGCTGTTGATAAGCCTCCCTCCGTGGAGCCGTCTCACTTCCCGGGACTCCCTTCCCCAGCCCAATGACTCCACACTGACAGCCTTGCTTTCCAGCCAGACACACCCTTTCACTTGAATTCCTAAAACAACACTGGTTTCTCCTGAGAAGGACTTTGTGCCAGCCTCTTCAATTAATGCTTTTTCTCCCAACCCACAAAAGAACAGCCATTTGAAGAAAACAGCGACAGAACTTGGGATGAAGGAGAGGGGAAATTTAGGTCCCTGCCTCTGGAAACAGGAAAAACAGGAGTCACCCTATTGGAAATAAGGTCACTGGGAAGGAAGAGCGTAAATAAAAATAAAAAACAAACTTACGGTTACCAAAGGGGAAAGGGGAGAGGGATAAGTTAGGAGTATGGGATTAACAGATACACACTACGTAGAGTGTGTAGCACAGGGCCTGCACACAGCGAGTACGGGGTATGTATTAGCTGTTACTGCTTTCACTAGGTGCCAGTCATCAGCAGGCAGGAGGCAGAATGTGCTCACCTAGAGGGATGTTTGAGAAAGAAAAGAGGGTCAACCAAGGGGGAGGGAGGAAGAAAGAACAGGAGAGGGAAGAGAAAAGGCTGGGAAAGTGCGGGGCTGCTGAGGCTTTGAGAGGAGGTAGGGTCAGGAGTGGATGATCTTTAGGTCAAACGCTGCAGTCAGACCTGGACGAGGGGGACTGAGGCAGAGACCCCGCGTTCAACAAGCAAGTCATCAGTACACCTTGCAAGGGAATTTCGCTGAGATATTAGACACAGCAGCCAAGACCACAGAGGATAAATAAAGAAGTGCTGGTATAAATGAAGGGCAAGGGCAGCATAGATCTTACATGGCCACCGAGACACAGGAGCCAGGTTCCTGGGAGTCACAGAGAAACAAGGCTGGAAATCTGCCAGGTCGATGGGGGAGATCACTCAGCCTGGGTGACACTGGGGGTTCCAGCGTGTCCACCAATCGCTCAGGGCAGCAGGACCCGAGGGATGTGGGGACAAGGACTCCCACAGGGAAGGGTAGAAGCCAAGCTGAGCAGCAGGCTTCAGCTCACATTCCAGGCCCCGTGCATCTCTTACCTTCTCGCTTCTACACGCAGGCAATTCTGAGGGTTGGCCAGCTGGTCTCAGAGAAGCAGGTGCTCCTTTGTGGCTGCTCCTAGGTCCTCTGCATAGCGATGCCACAGGGAAGTGAGTTTGAAATTGATGGGGGTTTTCTGCCAAAACTGGTACCCAACTTGTTCCAGTCACAATCTACTCATCATGTAGTGATTCAGAAATATGGCAAAGCAGCCCGACAGAGACCCATATTCTTTCTTTCCCTCTCTTTGGTACCTTAGAGGTGATGAATAAGAATCTGTCATATTATTTATGATAAAGTGCCACACATATACTCCCTTTGACATTCAAATCTCGACTTAAATACCATGAAACATGCCTGCCCTCTTTAAAGGATGGCTTCTCTGAAAGCGGATAATTCACCATTACCTCTACGTGACCAGGTGTAATTTGCGAGACCAGAAGATTCATTTTCCTGTTTAAAACAATGAATGGGGCTGAGATGCTGATTTGTTTGGTAGCTGCTTTAGGCTGCCAACTCTAGATGTTTTCATCTTTTATCTAGGCTGGTGTCTGTTTCAGAGTAAAAACAGCCAGGAGCAGTCAGTAAGATAAACACATGCCAAGTGAGAACATTTTCCAAGAGGGAAAATCTTATCTAATCTGTGTGGGACAAAGATGTGCTGGTGGACCAGCCCAAGAGTAGGCTTGAGGTCCAAGGGGAAGGCTGAAATGGCCTGGAGGTCCACAGCCTTGCCTCTGCCCTCACAACCAGCTACACCAGTCAAATTGTTGTACAAAGGCCTTCTGGGAAACCGATACCAAGATGGCAAGAGATTTGTACTTGGAAAAATGTCAGAAGGACATAGGAGAGGGAGCGGGAGAAGGGAAGAGAGCCTACAGATGGTGGCATAGGTCTGGCCCCCGGGGAGGGGCCAGAGAGGAGTAAGGCTGAGGTGGGAAAGTCTCAGACTTCAGCTCCGTTCTAAGAAAGCTTCTGCCAAGCTGATGGGAAGTCTCCGAAGCAAAGTGGCTCATCTAGGGAGTCCCCATCCTGCAGGAATGGGCCTGCCACAGTCCTCTGCCTTGCACAGTCATTGACTGGGACCAACCCTGGGGAAGCCGGCCTCCATGCCAGTGCCACGTTGGATCCCGCTGGAGCCATCAGTCAACCTTGCTCCCTGCAGTGGAAGATCCGAGCGACACATTTTTATGGCTGCCAGGCAGACAATTCACAAAAAGCCATGTCTAAAAAGCTTGGTAGGGACTTCCCTGGTGGCGCAGTGGTTAAGAATCCGCCTGCCAATGCAGGGGACACGGGCTGGAGCCCTGGTCCAGGTAGATCCCACATGCTGCGGAGCAACAAAGCCCATGCGCCTCAACTACTGAGCCTGAGCTCTAGAGCCCACGAGCCACAACTACTGAAGCCCGCATACCTAGTGTCCGTGCTCCGCAAGAAGAGAAGCCACCGCAAGAAGAGAAGCCACTGCAATGAGAAGCTCGCACACTGCCACGAAGAGTAGCCCTTGCTCGCCTCAACTAGAGAAAGCCCGCGTGCAGCAGTGAAGACCCAATGCAGCCAAAAATAAATAAATAAATACAGTAAATTTATTTTAAAAATTAAAAGCCTGGTAATGATCCTTGTGAAAATGTTTGTGACTCAGATACAAATAGGAATGAATTTGGTCCAAGAGACCACTGCTTATTGGGATGATTTTCAAATTCAAGGGACAGTAGTGGATTCTCCTTACAGGGACTGGGCAGGGACTGGCTCTGGTTCTAGGTCTTGAGCTGTGTCCCACACACTGTCAGTGCTCCATAGAGTTTATTATGGTAATAATTGCAATAACGACCACCACAACGATAACAATAGAACAGAATAGAATAGAAAAGAACAGAACTAGGTTCTTATGTTTGCTAAGTGTGATGCTTTCCATAAAAATCCAGGGCTGAGATCATGGCAGAAGTGGGTTTTTTCCCTCTCATAAATAACTTCCAAATTATGGTAACTGCTATACTCAAGACACTCTTCAGTTAGAGAAGGATGGGGCAGCTCATGGAAGGAAAGGGAGGCTGGCAGGATATTCCCATATCCCATTTCCCAACCACTGACACACTGGGCAGAACAGCATGTCATAATCATGAGCACCACTGAATTAGCGTCTCCTACCTGGCAGCCTTGGAACTGGATGTTTTTACGTGTATTTATTATCTGGATTCCTCAACACAGGCTCACAAGATAATTTTTAATTGAGAAAACGAACTCGTCCAAGGTCACGCTACAAGAGGCAGAGCCAAAATCTGGTTCCGGGTCTGCCTAACTCCAAACCCCATCTTTTTTCCACATCTTCTGAAAAGATTGGAAGCAGCTTTTGAGCGACACCACACTGCCTTCCCTATGGCATTAGGACCAAATTCTCTACCCTGGGATTTGAGGGCCTCCGTGACCCGCCCCCATCCTCCTGTCCCCCACACTCTGGGGGTTCCTTTCTCCAGGACTCCAGCCAGGTCCCCCTCCCTTCATTCTCTCCCCACCCCTCCCCCACTGTCCGAACCCACCCTGGCTTTTTCTTGAAGGAGCCACTAGAGGGAGAGGAAAATTTAGAGATTATAGGTTCACAGACTATTCACAATAGCCTTTTGTCTCTTCTAGGATCTTTTTAAACACTAACTAGTTAATCCTTACCTTCCCTTTGTTCTTTCTCTGTGCTCTGTGCTCTCAACACAGTAGATTCTCAATACACATTTATTGGCCAGTTCATTAATTCTGTTAATAAATACTTGTCACGGGGGCATTAAGTGCATTTGCAACACACTGACTGCACCACGATATGTAGCACTGGTTTCAGATGACCTTGATGTAGAATGTTTTGATTATTAAAATATTGTCTTCCAACTGGACGAAAGGAACTTAAGGGAAGGAAGAAATGTAGAATGAGCCATAATTCTTTTTTTCTTTTTTTTATTGAGGCATAGTTGATTTACAATGTTGTGTTAGTTTCTGGTGTAACAAAGTGATTCAGGTATATATATATATATGTGTATATATATATATATATATATATATATATATATATATATATACACACACACAC
>NW_006775843.1:328600-332283 GCF_000442215.2 Lipotes vexillifer
TATATATATATACACACACTTTTTTTTTCTTTTTCAGATTCTTTTCCATTATGATTTATCACAGGATATTGAATACAGTTCCCTGTGCTATACAGTAGGACCTTGTTTATTTATCCTATATATACTAGTTTGCATCTGCTAATCCCAAACTCCAAAGCCTTCCCTCCCTCACCCCTCTCCCCTTTGGCAACATTTGTCTTCTATGTCTGTGAGTCTGTTTTGCAAATAAGTTCATTTGTATCATTTTTTTATTCCATATATAAGTGATATCATATGATACTTGTCTTTCCCTGTCTGACTTCTTTCACTTAGTATAATCGTCTCTGGGTCCATCCATGTTCCCGCAAATATGAGCCACAATATTTTTTTTTTTTTTTTTCGGTACGCGGGCCTCTCACTGCTGTGGCCCCTCCCCCTGCGGAGCACAGGCTCCGGGGCCTCTCACTGCTGTGGCCCCTCCCACTGCGGAGCACAGGCTCCGGTCGCGCAGGCTCAGCGGCCATGGCTCACGGGCCCAGCCGCTCCACGGCATGTGGGATCCTCCCGGACCGGGGCACGAACCCGTGTCCCCTGCATCGGCAGGCAGACCCCCAACCACTGCGCCACCAGGGAAGCCCTGAGCCACAATTCTTTATCTGCAACTCTGGAATCCAAAAAACAGAGTGCTGCTCCAGACCCCACTTGTGGTGTTATGTAATGTACAGTTTAGGAACTGGATTACTTATCTAAATCTGAAAAATTCTGAACTAGAAACATGCCTGGCTCCAGGGATATGGGATAAGGGATTATCCTCTTGAATTTTGCATCCATCAGCACATTTTCAGTTACAAGTAACAGACAACCTAACTCAAATTGCCTTAAATAATAAAAAGAATCTATTCACTCATAACTAAAAAGTCTAGAAATTTTGTGGCTTTCAGACCTGGGTTAATCCAGAGGACCACACAGTGTTAAGCCCTACATTCTCTCTCTCCATCTTTCTTGCCTCTGCCCTCCTAGGTCTGTCGGCTTTATCCTCACTTATATTTACTCACTGAAGCAAAAATAGTTGCCATCGTTCCAGGCCTCACAGGGACAGAGGAAGAGAGCTCAGAGGAAGAGAGACAACTTCGTCATGGATTCCAAGAGAAAAGTCCCATGGCTACACTTGACAGCTACCATGTATGGTGAGTGGGGGTCAACTGTGCTGATGAGCTTTGCCTGGGGCAAGTGTACTGCCTCCAGTGCTAGGATCAACTTGGTTGACCTGGGCCCCCAAACAAAAACCAAGAGCTACTGGGAAGGGGAAAGGGGAAATGGATGCCATGGAGGTAATGACTGCCTCATCGCCTCTTACTGAATATCTGACACACAGCCAAGCACATTAAAGACACACAACGCATACTGGTTGCGATGGTTACGTTTATGGGTCATCTTGGCTGGGCTAACGGATGCCTAGAGAACTGCTAAACTTTATTTCTGTGTGTGTCTGGGAGGGTGTCTCCAGAAGAGAGTAGCACTTGAACCAGCAGACTTAGTCAAGATCACTTTCCCCAGTGCGGGGCGGGGGTGGTAGGGGGAGGCCGCATCCAAACGTTGAGAGCCTGAATGGAACAGAAAGGCAGAGGAAGGGCATATTTGCTCTCTCTGCCTGAACTGAGACATCCACCTTCTCCATCCCTCGAATACTGCGAGTCTCTCAGGCTTTCAGATTCAGACCAGGACTTAATGCCATCAGCCCCTTGATTCTCAGGCCTTTGAACTCAGTCTGAGTTACACCACTGCTCTCCTGGTTCATCAGCTTGCAGACCGCAGATTGTGGGACTTCTCAGCCTCATGCGGGCCAATTCCTGTAATAACAATTTTTATATCTATCTATCTATCTATCATCCATCTGTCTAACTACCTATCTTTCTATCTATCCTATTGGTTCTGTTTCTCTGGAGAACCCTAAATAATACACCAGTCTTTACTCAATAGAAACCTTATCCCCAGTGGTAAACAAGGATTCTGCTTTCTTTATAGCATTAGTTGCCAACCCTGCTTCATGAACCCATGCAGTTTTCCATGTAGTTATCTTACAGTATTTATTTACTTTATTGTACGTCATATTAGTCATTCGTGGAAATCTCATCCATCTCACTAAACTCTAAGCTCCTTTAGGTGGGGTCTTGTTTGGTTCTGCCTCCCCCTCAATGCTTAGTATGTGTCTTGCAATAGCAAACAATCTGTGTTGGTTGAACTAAGTCACCTCTCCCCATCTCGGGTCAAAGCGTTGGCGGCAGAGAGAACTGGGCAAGGCGGGGAGGGTGGGGTAAAGATGGATGGAGAGAGAATGATGTTCTCTTCCCATGTTTTTCATTAGAAAACTAACCCTAATAGCACCGCACTTACCACACTGTAGTAAGGTGGTTCAGGGAGCAGGAAGCAGAAAGTGTCCTGGGAACTGCCTTGAACAGTAAAGCTGATTTATTTGTTCATACATAAAATCCTTGAGCCAGGGCAGGATTCAGAATTGACTGAAGGACGGAGAAGCTCTATAGTGTCGACATGGACCCAGTTTCTTTCATCACTCCACTTTGCCTTCCCGAAATTGTCTTTCTCATGGAGGCGAAAGGGCTGCCGCAGTCCCAAGCATCTCATCCTCACACCACGCCGTCCAGAAGGCTTGCACTGCTTGAACTGAAAGATGGCCGGGGAGATGGAGGGTGATGCTGGATGGAAGCCAGGGGAACAGGGGAGCATCAGCTTTTCCCTGAGTATTTCATGGTATACTAGTTTCCTAGGGTTATTGTAACAAATTATCCAAACTAGGTGGCTTACACAACAGAAATTTATCATTGCACAATTCTAGAGGCTGGAAGTTCAAAATCAAGATGTTGGCAGGATTGGTTCCTTCTGAGGACTGTGAGGGAAGGATCTGTTCCAGGCCTCTGTCCTTGGCTTGTAGATGACCATCTCTTCCCTGTCTATCTTCTCATCGCCTTTCCTGTATGCTTATCTGTCTCAGTGTCCACATTTCCTCTTTTTATACAAGGACACCAGTCATATTGGGTTAGGGGCCCACCCTACTGTAGTGTGACCTTATCTTAGGTCATTGTATCTGCAATGACACTGTCTCCAAACTAGGGCACATTCTGAAATACTGAGGGTTAGGACTTCGACATGAATTTTATTTTATTTATTTATTTATTTTAAAGAATTGTGTTGCATTCTTTTTCTTTTAATTAATTAATTTATTTGTTTATTTTTGGCTGTGTTGGGTCTTCGTTTCTGTGCGAGGGCTTTCTCTAGTTGTGGCAAGCAGGGACCACTCTTCATCGCGGTGCACGGGCCTCTCACTATCGCGGCCTCTCTTGTTACGGAGCACAGGCTCCAGACGTGCAGGCTCAGTAGTTGTGGCTCACGGGCCTAGTTGCTCCGCGGCATGTGGGATCTTCCCAGACCAGGGCTCGAACCCGTGTCCCCTGCATTGGCAGGCAGACTCTCAACCACTACGCCACCAGGGAAGCCCCCTGACATGAATTTTAGAGGGACACATTCAACCCATAACACATGGGACAGGGGAGAAGATAGCTAAATGAAAATCAGGATTCTATTAGGGGAAAAGCAATAAAATAGATGCTGGGTCAGTGATCCTAGAAGCCTCTACAATATATATATATATATATATATATATATATATATATATATATATATATATA
>NW_006775843.1:332349-335874 GCF_000442215.2 Lipotes vexillifer
AAAGAGAGAGTTTCTCTTTTAAGTGCAGCTATTGTGGAAAATCACTTCCCCTTCCTCTAGCCCATGGTAGATGACAGACAGCATGACAATAAACCCTAAGAGAGAGACCTCTCCATCACACCGCTTTCTGTTTCTGTGGTTTCACTGTATAGTCTCTCTCTGGCAGCTGTGCTATGTAGCCCTTTAGATCCTCTGAGATACCTCTGAATATTATCTAGCTAGTCTTCACAGTGCCTGCTGGGAGACAGGACTTCACTTCGAGAAGCAAGTCTCCAGAAGATTTATGGTAGAAATGCCCAGAAATGAGAGTCCTAAGGTTTCCCTGCTGTCCCAGGCATTTTTCTTGCCCCAGAACACTCGGCATTTGGGATCAAAATCTATGTTTTCAACCTTGGTGGTATCCTGACACCCTAGTGGGGAAAGATGATCTCACTGGGCAGTGTCCACAGAATGTGGAAGAGAAAAAGGTGGAGATTTTATCTCAGATAAGGGCTCTGATGAAGGAATGAGCTGCGAGAGAATGAAGGTCACAGGATGACCTGGGCTATTTAGAGGTGCCCCAACCCCAAACAGTGGCTCCTTCAACCCAGGGAAAAGAAAATGCTACCGTTAGGGGTCCAAGCTATGTAGAACATCTTACTCAGAAGAACCCAATTGAGACCAGATGTGATAATGTCTTACTTCTCCCTAGTAAAGAGGTCACAAACAACTCTAAGGAAAAACTGTGTGGGCTCCATGGTTTGTTTTATTTCATTTTGTTTTTTAACAACTTTACTGAGGTATGATTGACATACAATAAATTGAACTTACTTGAAGTGTACAATCTGATAATTTTTGACATATGTATACAACTGTGAAACCATCACTATAATCGAGATAATGAACGTATCCATCACCCCAGAAAATGTCCCCCTCTTCCTGCTCTCTCACCAGTCCCACACCCATCCTCAGGCAAACACTAATCTTCTTTCTGTCCCTATATATGAGTTTGCTTCTTCTAGACTTTTATAGAAATGGAACTGTACAGTACGCACGCTTTTTTGGTCTGGATTTTTTTTCACTCAGCATAACTGAGATTTATCCCTGATGCTGTGTGCATCGATAGTTCCTTCATTTTTATTGTTGAGTACTAGTCCATTGTCTGAACATCCATTGACCACGATCTCTTTATTCATTCACCTGTTGAAGGGCTTCTGGATTACTTTCAGTTTCTGGCTCTTATAAATAAAGCTGCTTATAAATTCACCCTTGCTTGCACAGGAGGTCCATGGTTTGATTGTGGCATATTGGTTTGGCGGGGATGGCTTCATTGTCTGTGCGTGGGTATGTGGGCCACACACGGATATTTTAGGGGATGAGTGGTTCTGCTGAGATCCCGGAGCTCTACTTGGCAGAGGCTGGCTTGCTGCTGCTGCGGCCATCTTGGGCCATCTCTGGGGTCCTCTGACTCAAGGGACCCTTTCTGGCTTCTGCTTCTCTCTCCTTCCTCCCCCAACCCATAGTGCTGCCATAATTAGTGACTAGCTTGAAAACTAGGGGAAATAGTCATCAGGGGAAGAAGAACTGACTTTAAAAGGACCTGAGTTTTATTTTTTTTTTTAAATCAACTCTAAATCCTCCATTATTATCAAGCAAACTAGCTGGCCCCCATAGAAAAACCCTAAGATCCAGGCCAGACAGGCCCCTGCCCTGCTCCCTGGGATTAGAGGTTCCCACTCTGGCTCTTCTCCAGCCACACCTGACTCCATTGGATAGGAAGCCCACCCAAAGCCTGAGTTACCGTCACCCCCTTCGCCACGTGCTCAGTGCCCGGGTCCCTAGAATCGCTTGTCCAGATGACCTCAGTCCACTTATACGACATCTATGTGCTGTTCCCCAGATCTGAACTGCCAAAAGGTAGACACCTGTGTGCAAAGAGTGTGGACAGAACTTGCATGTGTTCGTAAGTGTACCCTCATGTGTATGTACACCTGCATGAATATACTAGTTCACAAGACCCCCTGTAGTATGGGTTGCAGTCAGAAGTGAAAAGAGAAGGGGGCAGACAATGGGCCAGGGTCTGGGGACCAGGGGCCAGCTCTTCCCATGGTCCCAGCACAGGTCTCCAAGGAGTTCAAAAATTTTAAAACCAGATCTGGCCTACGGGCTATCATAAAGGTTTATTTGTCAACATAGGAATCTAGAACAGATTTCACTTAATGTTTGGCTAGATTCAGAACTTTGACATATTCAGACACTGGGCCCATGGCTCTCCATTTGTACTCTTGCCTCGAGCTCTGAAGGTATTAGGGATGGGCCTGGGACCACCCCTCCCCTCCTCCTGCATCACATATCTGTCATGTTACTTGCTAGCTTTTGATCCTTTCTTTTGCCTTTCAGGGCTATCCTTGATGTTCATTTTAATCTTTTTTCAACAGCATAGATATTGAGAGAAAAAACTGTGATTAGGTTGGGGAAGAGGGGGACACACACATGGTGTAATCTGCCCCAAGCCCACCTGCCTGTAGACCAGACTCTGCAGAGGCTCTAGAATTATGAGTTGATGTTTCTCATCTAAATTATGAGAATCAGGGTAGACACACTGCTTTGAAGTCAGGCAGCTCAGTTTCTCACTAGAAAGCTATCCTGAGCACCCCTGTGGAAGATGAATTGCCAATTCTCCACTCCTCCTTGTATCCACCCCCTTGCGGCCCCTCCCATCAGGAGATGGAATCTGTTTCTCCACCCCTTGGGTCTGGGCAGCCCTTGTTACTTACTGTGACTGAAAGAATGTGGCATGAGTGACAGTGTGCCAGGTCCAAGCCTAGGCCTCAAGAGGCTTTGTGTATTTTTACTCTCCCTCAGACCCCTGCTTCTGCTATGAAGATAAGGCTGGGCTGCACTGCTGGAGTATGACAGGCCACACAGAGCAGAGCCCAGGCCGCCTCAGCCGAGGCCACCACTCACCTGTCTGCCAACTGACCGCAGATACATGAATCAGCTCCACTGAGATGAGCTAAGCACTGCCCAGGGTAGCAGAACCCCCAACCTGATATTTAATTTTGCAGGAAATAATAAATAGTTTTCTTAACCCACTGAATTTTGGGATGGTACGAGATTGTAGAGAAACTACTTTTATGTTTCTGCACAGTTAGTGCTTTCTAAACAAATTTCACTGAGATTTGCTTCCTAGGCTCAAAGCAAGCCCTGAAAGGCAATATACAACAGATTAGAATTCGAGAGAGAACTCTAGAAAGATTTACCTAATTCTGGAAGTATGTGCACATTTCAAGGGAGGATGAGCTCTGGGACTTTGTAGATACCTCTGAGATATAAAACTGGAGACACTGGGCTTATCTTTTCCCTGGAGAGACTTATTTGCATGCCAAAGGATTAGGGTAAGGATACTTCCAATAAGACTCCAAAGAGACTCCCTCAGAAAGGGAAGGTGAGAAAGCTGCCTCTTCTTTCTGCACATAACACTGAAAATTCATTTCTCTGTGTCCTAGGCCTACAGACTGAGATTACCTTCCCATAGAGCATTCC
>NW_006775843.1:336379-338548 GCF_000442215.2 Lipotes vexillifer
ATTCCTGCAATTTTACTCTGGCTGGTGATCATCTTGCTGTGAGTAGAATAAGAAATTTGTCTCTGATCCAAGAATGTCTTGTATGCATTCAAGACAAAATTAGTAAAGATAAAATTTCTGTTTGTTATGTAGCATTAATTGCAGCAATAGCTGACTGATACAAACACTGATTTTGGTCTCCTTATTGGTTTCTGCTGGAGCATGTCGCCCAACATACTGCACTTGTGACTGATCTACAGGCAGGGCCTAGGCGGAAATCAGAATTTAATCTTACTGTTGTTGAAGCAAAAGGCTATTCTTATAACCAGGAATGTTGAAAAATCGACTAATCCAGATTTTATCAAATTATCTTTTAAGCTACCTTAGTAACTTGCACAATGTTCTGTAAAATGTAAGTGTTCTGTAAAATAAGGAATAGGTTTTGGAAATTCTGGGTTAAACCTGGTTAACCTGGTTAAACAAAGTTAAATCTGTTTCTTTCTTTCAGAATTTCTCAGACCTTTATACAGAGCTATCTAATCAGTATGCCTATGCAATGCAGGCACAACAAAGATCATCAGACCAAAGTGCAAAATTGTAGCTTTAAAAATGTTAAAGCCATAAATTAGACACTAAAATGTGAATTACCTCAAATGTGGATTAAAGTACAGGATAATTCTTTTCTTCTTCAATCTTGTCCTATCAGTATGGACAAGTTATAAAAATGAAGCACTGACACCAAAAGCATAGGCAATAAAAGTAAAAATGGATAAACTGAACTATATCAAAAGTAAAAACTTCTGTGCATCAAAGGGCACAATCAACAGAGTGAAAAAGCAACCTACAGAACAGGAGAAAATATGTAAAATATATATCTGATAAGAGGTTAATATCCAGAACATATAAAGAATTCCTACAATTCAACAACAAAATAACCCAATTAAAAGATGGGCAAATGAGAGAATGATGTCAGCAAGACTGTAGGGTAGGAGATACTAGACTTTGTTCCCCCACAAAAATCCAATTAGACAGCTATCCATAAATGAAAATAGCCCTGGGAGGGTTCAAGAGTCCACCTCAGAACCTACAGTAACACAGTGGAGTGAAAAATGGAAAATAACAGCACAGAGATGACTGCTAGAGACACTGGCTTAGCAGCAACATGTGGAGACAGTTAGGAACAAAGAAGAAGAGAGTGGGCACTATAAGCATCAGCCCCATGGCAGATGCCACTGTGGTCCGTAGTGGCCTAAAGAGGGCCCCAAAAGCCTCTGCTACTGAAGACCTCAATAGCTCCCCCTGACAGCTGTGAACTTCCCACAGCTTTCACAAAGGAGGATCCCATAGCATTCATTGGTGCAGAATCCAGGGGCCTGCTCTGCAGAGAACACCAGCAGCTTGCACCACTGAGGTGACCAACAGAAGTTACCACCACAGGGGAGATGCTACTGTGCAGCCCCCTCCAGAAGCAGCTACTGTTGCACTGCCAGGAACCAGGGTTACCAGCACCCCTGACAACCCTGTGCACACCCCAGACCCCAGAGCTGCAGTTGCTCTGCATGCACTTGCAATTCAGATCCTGGCTCTGAGACCACTTCATACATGCCCATGCTACAGATCCCAGCCCCAGAGCTTCTCTGTGTGCACCTGTGTCTCGGCACCAGAGCCACTGTCACTGCAGGCTCCCCAGTGCTCTAGATTCCAGAGCCAATATAGCTCCACATATGCCAGCACTCCAGACTCCAGCTTCATGGCCACTTGGTGTGTACCTGTGTCTCATACATCACCACCACTGTGGAGTGGCCAGTGCCCTGGACCCTGGGGCTGCTGTTGCTCTGCAAGCATCCATGCTCCAGTCCCCAGCAACATTGCTGCTCCATGGGCACCCATGAATTAGACTGCAAGCGTACCCACAAGCAGGACCCTGCCCCAAGAGGGATCTCCTCAGCCATGATATATCCCAGGAGTAAAAGAGATCAACAGCCTTTGCCACTGAAGACCCCAACAGCCCTTGCTGTCACTGCAGACACCCACAGCCTTGGCCATCGAGGACCCTTGCAATCTTTGCCAACAATGACCTCAGCTGACAGAGCTGCATGGAGACTACACTGCTGGGTCTTCCCCAGAGCTATAACCATGATACCCCATCCAGCTGCTGCCCCCACACCTATCGGCAGGGGGGGGGGGTTT
>NW_006775843.1:338558-340202 GCF_000442215.2 Lipotes vexillifer
GCTAAACCAATCTGTAAAGTCTGGAAGAAGTGACTCCTCCATCAAATGCACATACATCAACACATGGCTACAAGAAACGCAAAAAAAAATCAAGAAAACTTGATACTGCTGAGGAACACAATAATTTTCCAGTAACAAATCCCAAAGAAATTGAGATCTATGAATTGCCAAAGAATTCAAAATAACTATTTTTGTAATCCCAGTGAGCTAAAGAGAATGCAGATAGACAACTCCATGAATCAGGAAAGCAGTACAGGAAAATGAGAAGTTCAACAAAGAGATAGAAATTATAAGAAAGAGCCAAACAGAAATTCTGAAGCTGAAGAATAAAATGGAAAAAAAAGTACAAAAGAAAGCATCAACAGAAGACTTGATCAAGCAAAAGAAACAATCTGTGAACTAAACACAAATCTTTTGAAATTCTCCAGTGAGAGGAGAAAAAAAAAAAAGAATAAAAAAGAGTGAAGAAAGCCTACGTGAATTATGAGACATCATGAGGCAAAAGAATAATTCACATAATGGATGTCCCAGAATGAGAAGAGGAAGAAAAAGGGGCAGAAAGCTCATTTAGAGAAATAATAGTTGAAAACTCCCCAAATCTGAGAAGAGATATAGACATCTAAGTACATGAAATTCATAGGTTCCCATACAAATTCAACCCAAGGAAGACTTCACTGAGACATATTAGAATAAAAACTGTCAAAAATCAAAGACAAAGAGAATTTTGAAAGCAGCAAGAGAAAAAAACAAAACAAAACTCATCTCATCCAAGGGAATCCCCAAAAGGCTGTCAACAGATTTCTCAGAAGAAACCTTGCAGGCCAAGAGAGAGTGTTATGATATATTCAAAGTGTTGAAAGAAAAAAAAAACTGCCAACCAAGAATACTTTTACCCAGCAAAGCTGCCATTTAGAAATGAAGGAGAGATAAAGACTTCCCAAACAAAATTAAGGGAGTTCATCACTATTAGATCTGATTTACGAGAAATGCTAAAGGGAGTTCTTGAAGTGGAAGTGAAAGGATGCTAATTAGTAACATTAAAACATATGAGAGTATAAACTCACTGGTAAAGATAAGCATAGTCTAAAATTCAGAATATTCTCATACTGAAATGGTGGTGTGTACTCTAGTAAAAAGGTAAAAAGACAAAAGTATTAAAAATAACTATAGCTGGGCTTCCCTGGTGGCGCAGTGGTTGGGAGTCCGCCTGCCGATGCAGGGGACACGGGTTCACGCCCCGGTCCGGGAGGATCCCGCGTGCCGCGGAGCGGCTGGGCCCATGAGCCATGGCCGCTGAGCCTGCGCGTCCGGAGCCTGTGCTCCACAATGGGAGAGGCCGCAACAGTGAGAGGCCCACGTATCGCAAAAAAAAAAAAACAAAAAAAACTATAGCTACAATAATTTGTTGTATGAATACAACAGTGGACACACAACATAAAAAGAAATAAATTATGACATCAAAAACATAAAATGGGAGGGGACAAAAAGGGTAGAGTTTTCTATGCAATCGAAGTTAAATTGTTATGAGCTAAAAATAAATTGTTATCTATCAGATGTTTTATGTAAACCTTATCGTAACTACAAAGCAAACAAACAAAAAACCAAAAAAGTCCAAAACGTATAGTAGATAAACAGAAGGGAAAG
>NW_006775843.1:340212-343504 GCF_000442215.2 Lipotes vexillifer
ATCAAAGCACATCACTATGGAAAATCACCAAATCACAAAGGAAGACAGAAAGAGAGGAAGAAAGGAATAAACAAGATGGGAAAATAATAAACTGATTAATAATTACTTTAAATGTAAGTGGATTAAATTTTCCAATCAAAAGACATATAGTGGCTGAATGGATTAAAAAAACAAGACTCAACTATTTGCTGCCTAAGAGAGACTCACTTCAACTTTAGCACACACCTAGGTTGAAAGTGAAGGAATGGACATGGAAACCAATGCAAATGGAAACCAAAAAGGAGCATAGGTAGCTCTACCTATATCAAAAGTCAAAAACTATAACAAGAAACAACGAAGGTCATTATATAATGATAAAGAAATCAATTCATCAAGAAGATATAACAATTATTAAATATATATGCACCCAACATTGGAACACCTAAATATACTAAACAAATATTAATCAAGCTAAAGGCAGAAATAGACAGCAATGCAGTTATATAAGGGGACTTCAAAATCTCACTTTCAACAGTGGATTGATCAACAAACA
Organism: Lipotes vexillifer; assembly: GCF_000442215.2. NCBI lineage: Eukaryota > Metazoa > Chordata > Mammalia > Artiodactyla > Lipotidae > Lipotes > Lipotes vexillifer. The sequence goes on from NW_006775843.1 coordinate 340,745, forward strand.
GAAACTCAATAAGGAAATATTGGACTTGAGCTATACTTTAGACCAAATGGACCAGACATATATAGAGCATCCCATCTAACTGCAGCAGAATATACATTCCTCTTAAGTGCACACAGAACATTCTCCAGGATAGATTATATATTAGGTCACAAAACAAGTTTTAAAAAATTTAACAAGATTGAAATCATATCAAGTATCTTTTCCTACCACAGTGGTATGAAACTAGAAATCAATACCAGGAACGCTGAAAAATTCAAAAATATGTGGAAATTAAACAACACACTTTTAAACAATCAGTGACTCAAAGAAGGACTCAAAAGGGAAATTTTAAAAATATCTAGACACAAATTAAGTGAAACATGAAACACAACATACCAAAACTTATAGGATGCAGCAAAAGCAGTTCTAAGAGGGACGTTTATAGCAATAAACACCTACGATAAGAAAACTCAAACAACCTAATTTTACACCTCAAGGAACTAAAAAATGAAAATAACCACACCATTAGCAGAAGGAAGGAAATAACAAGGATCAGAGCAGAAATAAATGAAATAGAGACTAGAAAAACAATAGAAAAGATCAATAAAACTAAGAGCTGTTTTGAGATAAACAAACTTGGCAAACCTTTAGTTAGACTAGGAAAAAAAAAGAGAGACAACTCAAATAAATAAAATTAGAAATGAAAGAGGAGACATTATAACTGATTCCATAGAAATACAAAGGATCCTAAGAGACTAAACATTTATATGTCAACAAATTGGATAACATAGAAGAAAACGGATAAACTCCTAGAAATATACAACCTACCAAGATTGAATCATGAAGAAACAGAAAATCTGAATAGATCTATAATGACCAGGGAGACTGAATCAGTAATCAAATATCACCCAACAAAGAAAAGCTCAGGACCACATAACTTCATTGGTGAATTCTACCAAATATTTACAGAAAAATTAATGTCAATCCTTCTCAAATTCTCCCAAAAACATTGAAGAGAAGGAAGACTTCCAAACTCATTTTCTGAGGCTTGCATTACCCTGATATAAAAGCCAGTAAAAGACACTATAAGAAACAAAAATTACAGGCCAATAACCCTGATGAACATAGGTGCAAAAATCCTCAACAAGGGGCTTCCCTGGTGGCGCAGTGGTTGAGGGTCCGCCTGCTGATGCAGGGGACGTGGGTTCGTGCCCCAGTCTGGGAGGATCCCGCATGCCATGGAGGCTGGGCCTGTGAGCCATGGCCGCTGAGCCTGTGCGTCCGGAGCCTGTGTTCTGCAATGGGAGAGGCCACAACAGTGAGAGGACCACATAACGCAAAAAAAAAATAAAATAAAAAATAAAAAAATAAACAAAATAAAAAGAAGGTAAGCTCTAGGGAGGCAGTAAAAGTGCTCACATTAAAAGGATCATACACCATGATCAAGTGGGAGTTATCCCTGGAATACAAGGATGGTTTGACATATGCAAATCAATAAATGTTATACACTGCATTAACAAAATGACACATAAAAATCATATGATCATCTCAATAGATATAGAAAAAGCATTGACAATATGCAACATCTATTTATGAGAAAAACTCTCAACAAAATGGTTATACATGGAACATACCTCAACATAATAAAGGCCATATATGACAAGCCCACAGCTAACATCATACTGAACAGTGAAAAGCTGAAAGCTTTTACTCTAAGATCAGGATCAAGACAAGGATGCCTACTCTCAACATTTTTATTCAACATAGTATTGGAAGTCCTACCCAGAGTAATTAGTCAAGAAAAAGAAATAAAAGTCATCCAAATTGGAAAAAAGAACTGAAACTCTCACTATTTGCATGACATGATATTATCCTAAAAACTCCACCAAATGACTATTAGAAATAATAAACAAATTCAGCAAGGGGGAAGGATATAAATTAAACATACAAAAATCTGTTGCATTTTATACACTAATAGCAAACCATCAAACAGAGAATTTTCTTTTAAAAAATCTGATTTATAATTGCATCAAAAAAAATAAAATACCTAGAAATAAATTTAACCAAGGAGGTGAAAGAACTGTACACTGAAAACTGTAAAACATTGATGAAAGAAATTGAAAGAGACACAAATAAATGGAAAGAGGTTCAGTGCCCATGGATTGGAATAATTAATATTGTTAAAGTGTCCATACTACCCAAAGCAATCTACAGATTTAAGGCAACCCCTATCAAAATTTCAGTGACATTTTTCACAGAAATAGAAAAAAACAATTCTAAAATTCATATGGAACCACAAAAGATCCCATATAACCAAAACAACCTTGAGAAAGAAGAACACAGCTACAGACATCACACTTCTGGATTTCAAACTATATTACAAGCTATAGTAATCAAAATAGTACAGTACTGGTATAAAGACAAATAAACCAATGGAACAGAATTGAGAGTCCAGAAATAAACCTACACATATACAGTCAACTAATCATTGACAACGGCTCTAAGAACACACAATAGGAAAAGGATAATCCCATCAATAAATGGTGCTGGGAAAACTGGATATCTACATACAAAAGAAAGAAATAAGACCCCTATCTTACCCTACCCACAAAGATTAACTTGAAATGGATTAAGGACTTAAATGTGAGACCTGAAACCATAAAATTCGAGGAGAGGGCTTCCCTGGTGGCGCAGTGGTTGAGAGTCCACCTGCCAGTGCGGGGGACACGGGTTCGTGCCCCGGTCCAGGAAGATCCCACATGCCGCAGAGCGGCTAGGCCC
>NW_006775844.1:0-1379 GCF_000442215.2 Lipotes vexillifer
TTCCTTAAAAAACTAAAAATAGAACTACCATATGATCCAGCAATCCCACTCCTGGGCATATACTGGGAGAAAACTGTAAGTCAAAAAGATACATGTACACCAATGTTCATAGCAGCACTATTTACAATAGCCAGGACATAGAAGCAACCTAAATGTCCATCAACAGAGGAATGGATTAAGAAGATGTGGTACATATATACAGTGGAATATTACTCAGTCATAAAAAGGAACGAAATCGTGCCATTTGCAGAGACGTTGATGGACCTAGAGACTGTCATACAGAGTGAAGTAAGTCAGAAAGAGAAAACCAAGTATCATATATTAACACATATATGTGGAATCTAGAAAAATGGTATAGATTAACTTATTTGCAAAGCAGAAATAGAGTCACAGACGTAGACAACAAACATATGGACACCAAGGGGGGAAGAGGGGATGGGATGGACTGGGAGACTGGGATTGACATATATACAGTACTATGTATAAAACAGATAACGAATGAGAACCGACTGTATAGCACAGGGGATTCTACTCAATGCTTTGTGGTGACTTAAATGGGAAGGAAATCCAAAAAAGAGGGGGTATATGTATACGTATAGCTTATTCACTTTCCTGTACAGTGGAAACTAACACAGCATTGTAAAACAGCTATACTGCAATTAAAAAAAAAAAAAAAAAAGGGAAGAAGAAATCTCTCTACTTCTCTCCACAAGCACATACCAAGGAAAGTTAATACAAGCACACAGTGAGAAGGCAAGAAATCTGCAAGCTTGGAAGAGGGTGCTCATCAGAACCCAACCATGCTTGTACTTTTACCTTGACCTTCTAGCTTCCAGAACTGGAATAAATTTCTATTAAGTCAAGAAAAAAATAAAAAAGAAGTAAATCTAAGTCACAAATGTCAACCTACTGCCAACCTGCTCTTTTCCTAAAAAGATTAAACTATCATCACAAACAGAACTGGGCTCTGTCATCAATACACCTCCCTCCACTAGGGAGTTGGAGATTTTATATCATGCTTCCAACTCTGTAAGGACAGAGCCCACCAGGAGAAGCAAAAGGCACTGCAGACACTAAAGAGTAAAAGAAATGACTATAAAGACAAATTCTGAAAATTCAAAGACTGGAGAAGAGCGTGAAAAGTCTTCTAACAATAGAACAGTTAGATAAGAGGGGGGTGTCTAATTATGCAGTTTATATTTATAAACTTATTTTTCCAATAAGGTAGTAAATGGAATGGAATTAGTCAAGAAAAAGTAATATGGATAGAGATTTCAACATCACTATTGACTCTATGGGAAAACAAATCATGAAAACCTTATATATAACCTCTGTCAAGAAGGGTCATGGCTGAGAATAATTTAGTAGGTCACTCTTTC
>NW_006775844.1:1967-21714 GCF_000442215.2 Lipotes vexillifer
ACTCTTTCCTTCACTGTCACCCACAAGGAGAAAAGGACCACTAACTAGAAACACTGATTCACTGTGAGAGACAACACAGCACACCCAGCTAATTCTTCCTCATCTTGTCCACAAAAAGTCTCAAATTTTCAAATTCAGCTAAGGGTATATGCTAATGTCAATTTCAGAAACGTTGAATTTTCATTTGACAAAAATAATGAGCTAGTACATCCTACATACCCCACAATATCCTGCTGTGTTCTAAATGAAGGTTTTCCTATTCTGCACTTTAGTAGAAAATTTTTAGACAAAGAATTTTAAAAAGTTTTTATTGGAGTATAGTTGATGTACAATGTTGTGTTAGTTTCAGGTGTATGCATAGTGAATCAGTTATACATATACATACATCTGCTCTTTTTTAGATCCTTTTGCCATATAGGTCATTACAGAGTAGTGAGTAGAGTTCCCTGGGCTATACAGGTCCTTGTTGATTATCTATTTTATATATAGTAGTGTGTATATATCAATCCCAATCGCCCAATTTATCCCTCCCCGCCCTTTTCCCCCGGTAACCATAAGTTTGTTTTCTATATCTGATGACTCTATTTCTGTTTTGTAAATAAGTTCGTTTGTACCATTTTTTTAGATTCCACATATAGGCAATATCATGTGATATTTGTCTTTCTCTGACAAAGATTTTTAAAGAGTTTCTTAATCACTTAAAAAAAAGGCACTGCAGACACTAAAGAGTAAAAGAAATGACTATAAAGACAAATTCTCTCTGCTACTCAGATCCCTAACAACAGAAGATAGATTTTTTTAAAAAGTGTGTGTGTATGTGTGTGTGACACATAACAGGGTAAACCTTGTCTGCCAGATAGAAAAATAAAATTTCTTCCCTTCATCCCACCATGATTTCGGATTCATTTTAATTAAATGTGATGTGGGCAAGCTTTGTAATTCAACATTTGAGGATATTAAAGCCTTATTAATTCAGGCTAGTTGTAGGAAAGGCCAGTATGAATTAAAGTATTACAATTTTGAATAGCTTAAGGTAAAATTAATTAATTCCACCTATAAAAGTAACTCCAACTGAAGGCCACCAAAATACCCTGGAGGAGGAGGGCCCGAGGCCAAGGTTTGTGTGTTGCTGCTTGATCACAGAGTGTAATCTCAGGAAACAAGGGTGAACAACATAGGAACTAAAGCAGAAAAGCAACAAGAGCCAATACAAAAACGCTTTATGGTATGGGCCACCACTAAGGGTAAATGATTTCTTCTGATTGCGTGGGACCATCCTCTGAGAAGCCATAATGCTTCTTAGGACAGTCTCTCTGGGGAAGAATTTAACTGGCTCATGTTTCTTAATGGTCAAAGATTAGTCCTTTGGGGTATTAATTTCCCCTATTTTGGGGTGTGCATTTCTGTGCAATAAGTAGGATCTCCTGGAGTCCCAATGCTTTGGACACAAACGAAGGAGGCAAAAGGCATATGGCTCCAGCATAACAGGAGATGAAGCCACACTGAATTTGTGAGATGGTGGCTGGAGGCCATAAGGAGCTGGTGGCGATGCAGTGACCAGAAGAAGAGACAGGTGAGGCCAAGAGGATCTGCATATAAACAAAGCTCAATGTGGACATCACCAAATACGGGAGAACATGGCATGTACATGTACCTGCTTTTACATGCATTAAAGCATCTGGAAGGGAATCCCAAAAATTATTGTTGGTAGGAAAGTTAGGAGATAATATAATTGATCGAAATTCCCCATTTTTTCAGAGCAGGGATTAAAGAGATTCTGCAACAATCAAGAAACAAAAGTGTCAAAATATCCAAGATATCATTTAAAGCAGTGGTCCCCAAGCTTTTTGGCACCAGGGACTGGTTTCGTGGAAGACAATTTTTCCATGGACCGGGGTGGGGGAGGATGGTTTAGGGATGATTCAAGTGCATTACATTTATTGTGCACTTTATTTCTACTATTACATTGTAATATCTAATGAAATAATTATACAACTCACTATAATGCTGACAGGAGGCAGATCTCAGGCAGTAATGCGAGCAATGGGGAACAGCTGTAAATACAGATAAAGCTTCACTTGCTCCCACGGCGCTCCCCCCTGCTGTGCGGCCCGGTTCCTAACAGGCCACAGACCTGTAGTGGTCCGTGGCCCGGGGGGTTGGGGGCCCCTGATTTAAAGTATAGTGGTAACCAACAGAAGAGATGGGGCTAGAACGTGGGGGTTAATTTTCATTTTATCCCCTCCTGTATCATTTGATATTTTAAACATGTGCATGCAGCACTCTTATATTAAAAACACTATTTAGCAAAAATGAAAGAAAATAGAAGTTCCAATCCATTCCTCAACTACAGGCTAAATACAGAGCTGCTAAGATATTGTATCAAAAAGATTTCAAATCAGAAATCTAACCCTAACCACAAACCACTAACCCTAAGTCACTATTATTTGAAGAGCACCAAAGCTTCCTGAAACATTTAGAAAGCAATGAAGGACAAACAAACAAAAAAAAAATCAAATGCTCCTAACTCAGAACATTGCCATTGTTATGAAAGCAAACACTGCACAAGAAGAGCTCATTTTTAAAATGTGGGTTCACTAGAAATTGACATCCAGAATTAACAGTGGCAATTGCCTGAAACTACAAAACCCCTTTACTAGGAAATCCATGGCCACTTACTACACCAAGCCCAGAGAGCATGAAATGATAGCAAGAGCACAGCTGAGCACACATTTGAGAACTGCAAAGTGCAAGCCTCACCAAAGTACTTGAGAAACAGTTTTCCTGCAAAAGGAAAGAGACAAATGCTCCTTATGTGAAAATGGAGACATTCCACATCCAAACAATTAGGATGACTTGCTAAAGGCAAACATAAAAAAAAAAAATTTTAGGAAGATTCTAAGGATAACAGAACAGCTTCAAAACACATCATCTCTAAAATAAAGGCAGATCAAGTGGACGTTGGAAAAGGTGGTATCATCTAGCACCTGTGATTTATCTAAACCCATTTTTCAGGCAAACATGATGCAATTATATCTGCATTAAGGTATCAGCTGTAAGACAAAAACGACCTGCCAACAGACACCTTCTGGGGAAAAGTAGGATTAAAATAAATAGGAACATTATCGTCAGTATGTTGTTCAGAAACCAATAAATCCCTTTCTCAATTAAGCATTCCTAACTCCACATGACTTTTTCTGTAAGTCCAGGAATAAAGTCCTGAAGCCTTTTCAAAAACTACTCCCCGGGCTTCCCTGGTGGTGCAGTGGTTGAGAGTCCGCCTGCCGATGCAGGGGACACGGGGTCGTGCCCCGGTTCAGGAAGATCCCACATGCCGCGGAGCAGCTGGGCCCGTGAGCCATGGCCGCTGAGCCTGCGCATCCGGAGCCTGTGCTCCGCAACGGGAGAGGCCACAACAGTGAGAGGCCCGCGTACTGCAAAAAAAAAAAAAAAAAACCTACTCCCAAAATCTGACATGGAAGGCATCACATATCAGCTGGAGAAGTACATTATCTCAGTTGCCTTAAAATAAAGACAAAGACTAATATGGGAAAAAGTCATATATCCATTTAAGCCTAAACATGCCTCCAGAGGCCCACCTGGAAAGCCTGGGTCAGGGCTATTGTGGGAGACCTACTAGGCTCCAGCCACTAACAGTGTGGTCTGTGGGCCATCATCATCCTCACTACTTGGGAACTTGGTAGAAATGCAAATCTCAGACCCCTACTCAGACTTACTGAATCGGAATCTACATTTAATAAGAGCTCTAGGAAGTCATATGTTCATTAAAGTTTGAGAAGCACTACCATGATTTCTTAATCCCCAACCCAGTGTCACCTGGTGGTGCTTATATAAAATGCAGATTTCCAAGAACCTTCTCAGACTTTCTGAATGTCCAGGGATCAGCCATGTAGATGTGTGAACAAAGCACTTCCCAGTAATCTTTCAAATCACCAGAGGACAGATATATGCAGTCTGCCCTCCATATCTGCAGATTCCACCAACAGAAGATCACAAATATTTGGGGGAAAAGTTCCAGAAAGTTCTAAAGAGCAAAACTTGAATTTGCCATGTGCTGGTAACTATTTACATAGCATTTATGTTGTATTAGGTGTTATAAGTATTCTAGACAGGATTTAAAGTAACAGGAAGACATGTATAGGTTATATGCAAATACTATTCCATTTTATATAAGGGACTTGAGTATCCATGGATTTTGGCATCCCTGGGAGGTTCCTGGAACCAATCCCCCACAGATACTGAGGGATGATTGTACATCAGTGGAAAAGAAATGAGTCCAGAAAAATAATACATCTATGGTCAATTCTTGTTTTGTTTTTCTTAAAAATTTTATCTTTTGACATGTCTTTAAATTTTTTTATTGAGGCATGATTGCCATACAAAAAGGCAGTACATACTTAATGTATACATCTTGATGATTCTGAAGTTAAGTATACACCCATGAAACCACCATCACATAGTATGCCATAACCTTAACCATCACCTCAAGTTTCTTTTTCAAAAACAGCATTTAATATAACATGTAGCCTCTTAAATTCTTAAGTATACAATACAGTAGTGTTAAGTAGATCCCTAGGACTTACCTTACATAGGTAAAACTATGTACCCTTAGACCAAAACCTCCCTGAGCCCCCAGTTTCCCTAGCCCCTGGTAACTACCTACTCTACTCTCTACCTCTGAGTTTGATAATTTTAGATTCCTGATATAAGTGGGGTCATGTAGTATTTGTTCATCTGTGTCTGGATTATTTTACTTAGCATAATGTCTTCTAAGTTCATTTATGTTATAACAAAAGACAAAATTTCCTCTTTTTCAAAGTAAAATAAAGCTTCTTTATCCATTTATCTGTTGATGGACATTTAGGTTGTTTCCAGGTCTTTGCTATTGTAAATAATGCTACAATGAACATGGGAATGCAGATATCTCTTTGAGATCCTGATTTCAATTCTTGGGTATATACCCAGAAAAGTGCCAAGACAGTTCAATGGGAGAAAGAATAGTATTCTCAACAAATGGTGATGGTACAAGTAGATATCCACACAGAAAAGAATGCATTTGACCATCATCACTTCACAGCATACACAAAATTTAACTAAAAATGTATCAAAGACCTAAATGTAAAAAAAAAAAAAAAGACCTAAATGTAAGAGCTACCATAAAACTTTAAAACTCCTCAAAGAAGAAACTACAGGGTAAATCTACACAACCTCAGTTTTGGCAACGGTTTCTTAGATATAACACCTAAAACAATCAAAGGAAAATCAGATAAATCTGACTTCATCAAAAACTTTTATGCAAAGGACACTATCAAGAGAATGAAAAAGAAATCTACAGAATGAAAGAAAATATTTGCAAATCATATATCTGATAATGGTATATTGGTCTAGTATCCAGAGTATAAAAAGAACTCTTACAACTCAAAAAATATTGAGTTGTAAGAGTTCCTAAATAATCCAATTTAAAAATGAACAGACATTTTTCCGAGGACGACATATAAATTGCCAATAAGCATGTGAAAAGATGCTCCATAAATCAATAATCATCGGTGAAATTAAAATCAAAAACACAATGAGATCCCACTGTATACCCACTAGGATGGCTAGAATTAAACAGTAAGATCATAAAAGGTGATGAGGATGTGGAGAAATTGGAACTCTGTTGGGAATGTAAAATGGTGCAGCAAGTTGGAAAACAGTTTGGCAATTCTACAAAAAGTCAAACACAGAGTAACCTTATGACCTGGAAATTCTGCTCCTAGGTATATACCCAAGAGAAACTGAAAACACATGTCCACACAAAAATTTGTATTAACATGTTCATAACAGAAGCATTATTCACTGTAGCCAAAAGTGGAAATAATCCAAATGCCAACCAAATGATGAATGGATAAACAAAATGTGGTATATCCATACAATGGAATATTTTTCAATCATTTACTAACAGGTAGATGCTATAACATGGATGAACCTTAAAAACATCATGCTAAGTGAAAAAAGCCAATTACAAAGGACCACAGATTGTACATTTCATATAAGTAGGATCAACACAAAACAGGTAAATCCATAGAGAGAGAAAGTAGACTGATGGTTGCCTAGAGCTGAGAGTTTGGTGGGGTGAGAGGAAAAGGGGAATGAATGCTAATGATTTCTACGTTTCTTTCTGGGGTGATGAGAGTGTTCTAAAACTGATTGTGGTGATGGTTGCACAACTCTGAATATTAAATTGAATAACTCAATTGTATAGAATATTAATTATATCTCAATAAAGTTGTTAATTAAAAAATTAGAGGAGTGATTATCTCTGTGGGGAAAGAAGGCAATGCAATTTGGGGACAACACATAGAAGGACTTCAACTATTTAGTAATATATTATTTCTTATGTTGGGTGGTGGGTATATGGATGTTCATTATATTGTTCTTTCTACCATGCAAGTGATCCCAGAAGAGAGATCTGTGCCTTGACCAGTGAGAGAAACCTCATCCCCATCACCTCCAAGTTCTCAACCAACATTAGAATGATATTCACCAGATACATCTATGATGCTTATATAACACTATAGGTGTCAGAGCCTCACACCAGATCTCTCAAATCAGACACTCTGGGAAGGTAAACTGACCATGAAAAATAAATAATTTTGCTGAACAATTCAGTCAAAGAAAAACTGATGCTATTTTTCTGCTGAGGCAATCCAAAATTGTGTTATGTTTTCTGGCAGCCTCATAATGATGATGACTCAGATTCAGGGTTTGGGGGATAATTATGTTTAAAAAAATAAAAAAAGAGAAAAGAAGAACATAACATGGGGCCACAAATACCTACTTTTAAAAAGTCAAGTAACAGCCAAGGCAACTGAATGGTAGATAACTTCATTTTTTCCATCAGGGATTTAATTGAATAATCCAATTATATAGTTGGATCCTACCTTTGTCTAATCTAAGTTGGGCTTTAATTTGGTTCCAGTTCATTCTACTTGATGGAAAAGTCAGACTTGGGAATAGTTTTGATTTCAATGGTTTTGATTTCTCCTATTCTCTACGTTCTACCATTTGCCTTTTCAGAAGTAGGCTCATCTGTTCCCTGGTTTTTCTTCTCACTGAGCACATCATTTCTTCGAGTTTTTTCATTGTCTTCTTCGTATTTTTGAAAACAAGTCTTTAGAAAAGCTGTTCTTGAAGTTCCATGGCATGATCTTGTCATTGTTTCCTGGGCCCTTCACATTGGTGAGTACCATTCCTTCAAAACTATGAGCTCTGGAACTGTTTATGCTGTCATCTTATTCTTTTAAGATGCATTGTCTTTACTGGCTCAATGTTTCTCACATATTTAAATTGATTCATATCCTATCTTCCTTATATTTCTGTCCTAGAGCACCTGTATATTTATTTATTTATAATGTTAATTAAACCAATTTAAAATTTACTCACTTTTAAATTGCAAGTAGATTCATGAACACAGATTTGATGTGCCTCTTATAGGTTTAGTGCATATTAAATAAATGCATGGTTGTTAACGATTTTGAAAAGTTTGGCTACGGAACTGCCTAACATCTTTGTGCATAACCTACACACCAGGTACAAGAACTACCTTTGGAGAACCCTGCTTGAAAGGTCACAAGGTCAGAATTTTATTCTGAGGAAACCTCCTCATGCTGAACTGCCAAACTTTAGGAAGCCCCTGGCCACAGAATCCTATTTATCCCGACCCTCTATTCTGTAAACAATTTCGTGACACTAAAGGTCTGTCTTATAATGCTAAAATGACAGCCACTTCCTCCCAAGATTCACTGGTTTCATTTCCCCACCTTACCCTTGCTGGTCAGAGTCTATGGTCACAGATGCCTCTCACTGCTTCCCCTACCTTTTGGTCAGTGATTCTTGACCTCCTCTGCACCTGGAGGGCTTTCACAAATCTTTATGTCCTAACCACAACTCAGCTCAGTTCAACCAGAATCACCTGGAATGGGGCGCAGACATCAGTATTTTTTAAATTTTTTTATTGAAGTATAGTTGATTTATAATTTTGTGTTAGTTTCAGGTGTACAGCAAAGTGACAAGTGTACAGCAAAGTGACTCAGTTTTATATATATATATATATACACACACATTTTTTTCAGATTATTTTCCCTTATAGGTTATTACAAAATATTGAGTATTGTTCCCTGTGCTATACAGTAGGTCCTTGCTGGTTATCTATTTTATATACAGTAGTGTGTATATGTTAATCCCAAACTCCTAATTTATCTCTCCCCCCAACTAGTTCCCTTTGGTAACTGTAAGTTTGTTTTCTGTGTCTGTGATTCTATAAAGCTTCCCTGGTGACACCAACACGCAGCCAAAGTTGATGGCTACTCCTTTAAAAAGACACAAATATCAGCAAGGAAACCAAGAGTCTATGAAAAGACAGTATTTACTAGACTTAATTTTCCAGATATTCTCTTTTTTGACATCTCCAGACACTACAATTTCTAATTCTAAGTCTTGATACCAAATTTGAAATAATACTATTGACTAGTAGCTGTTAAAATTATCTCCTTGTAAAATGTACTCTACCTGCTATTAATATCCCAATGGAGAATCAGTTTAACTCAGACTAACAAAAATTTGTAAAGTCAGGTTTCTCCATTTCTCGACATAGACAAAAGATCTGCAAAGTTAAGTTACACTATATACGCACTCACATACATATACACATACACACATATAAAGAGTTGGAGACACTCAGGAAGTAAGTCTTCAAATAACTCTAGTGATATGGAAAACACTACCAAAAGCAGCTCACAAAAGACATCTGGTATCCACATCAGCAATCAAAGCGGTATAACGGTTTATAGAGCTAGCATGATTTGCTGCATATTTTCATACATTCTGTGCTGCCTAACACTACTTGAATATCTTCTTAATGACTGTGGAATATTTAAATTGAGTAAAATCAGCACTAGATTGTTTACAAAGTGCTGGCCAATGATCCCCTCCTTACAAATTCATCTGCCCCCAAATCTGATCAAATTTGATTTCTTAAAATGTACTTATCCAGTTTTCAATAAGACTTACCAAAGACCACCCAGTAACTCTTAAAAGCTACTAAAACTCCTATACACTCCCTCTCTACCATTCCCTCCAAAAGAAATGTGTTCCAAAAATTTAGAAAAAAGACAAGAGAGAGACAGAGACAGACAGAAACTGAGGGACAGAGCCTGAGAGACCGAGAAGCTTTTTCTTTGTTTTATTAATAAAGAATGGTATAGTAAAGTGCTGGAACAATGAAAACCATTTGTAATCTTTAGGTCTACCAACACGGCGACAAGAAAAGGGGGAGGAGCCACTATGACAAGAGGCTGATTCCGTCCACGCTGGGGTGAGGTACAGACCCTGTGAGGCCAAATGGCCCAGACAACTGAATGACCATGGCTGCAGTCAACCAAGCTGGCCTCTACAGCTGGAAACTCAGCCATTCCTGTAGCTACATGTCTATCTAGGGCTTTAAATTATGTAGTCAAAACCTAAATACATGTATCTCTTTTAAAGTATTATCTTTAAGTACCCTTCGAAAATATCAAAGTATCATATGCTTATACAGCCAGTGAAACAATGTGAAGGTGGGTAATGAAAAAAGTTACTATGCTCCCTCTAGCCCTCTGCATCCCCTCTGCACATCCCACCCTCCATGGGCCTGTGGAGTCAGAATGTCTTGTTCAAACACTGGCTGCACCAGTTTCCCTCTTAGTGACTCTGGACAATGTAATTTCATCTCCATCAGCACCAGTTTCCTTATTTTTATAATAGGGATAAATTACAGCAATTACAGCACCTATCTCAAATGTATGTATATATATTTTTAATGAACGAAAAGTGCTTAAACCAGGGCTTGGCACATAATAACCACTCAAAACATTTTAGCTATTATTTCTCTTCTATGTCAAAAATTCCTTCAAGTAAATATATGTTACATAATATACTTCATTATATTATACATGCCTATATATAAGATGCACTGATTAAGATGAAAGGTTCTGGGGTTGGTCAAACGTGGTTCAGAATCTAAGATACTTGCTAGGGGTCCACCTCTCATTAAATCTGCTTTTCAACAAAAATCCTGAGCACAACACGTGCTAACCATTGCTCTTCCTGGTGACACACTATTAAAACAAAATATACTGTTACGAGAATAAAAGGTAAAGCTACAGTCTAGGAGAAAATATTTGTAAGATATACATATCTAAGAAAGGCCTTTTATTTGGAATATATATATATATAAAAACATCTTTATTGGAGTATAATTGCTTTACAATGGTGTGTTAGTTTCTGCTTTATAACAAAGTGAATCAGCTATACATATACATATATCCCCATATCTCCTCCCTCTTGAGTCTCCCTCCCTCCCACCCTCCTTATCCCACCCCTCTAGGTGGTCACAAAGCACTGAGCTGATCTCCCTGTGCTATGTGGCTGCTTCGAAGAGGAAACATTTAAGCTAAGATCTGTATGAAAAGAAGAGCTTCCCAGGCAAAGATCAGAGTGTAGAGCACATCAAGAAGGTCCATTAGTGTGAGAGGCCTAAAAGTGCAAGGAATCCTGAGATTCTGGCGAAACCACAAGAAGCCCTGTGAGGCAGAGATACGGGGTATGAAAAAGAGTGTAGGCTGAGTAGAGTTTGGAGCAGTACGTAGATACCAGGGTATGTAGAACTTTGGAAACCACAGTAGAAATCTCAGTTTCATGCAAAGAACAAAGAGACACATTGGAGCATATTTACAGATACTAATATGTATATATTGATACAGATTATATCTGTATAACAATTATATCTCAATAAAGCTGAAAAATAAACACAAGCAAGACAAAAATATAAACAGGTCTTTACCTTCGTAAGACTATATTTTAACGGAAGTAGAGTTAGAAAAAGTTTAAATAAATGCATACCACATGGTTCATACCATGTAGTTCTAGCAAAATTAAAATCAGTTCCCATGGTGGAATGTTCATCACAGCATCATTTTTAATAGCCCCAAACTGAAAACCAGTCAATGCCCATCGACAACAGACTAAATAAATTTTGGTATATGCACACAGTGGAACACTATATAGTTCTGAGAATAAGTGAACTAGTCCTACATACAAAAACATGAGAGAATCTCACAAATGAAACAGTGAAGGAAAGAAGCCAGGCCCAAATAAGGACTTGCTCTGTGATTCCAATTGCAGTCATGGCTGACAGAGATCAGGCTGGCAGTTACCCTGAGCACATAGTGACTACAAGGGAACACCAGGAGGGCTTCTGGGTGCTGGTGACATTCTCCGTCTTGATCTGGGGCTAGAACATAGATGTATTCCCTTTGCAAAAATTCAAGTTATATTCTTTAGATCTGTGTACGTATGTATATATGTGAAGCTTCAATAAAAAAATTTTATTTTGTTTAATTTTATTGAAGTATAGTTGATTTACAATGTTGTGTTAATTTCTGCTGTGCAGCAAAGTGACTCAGTTATACGTATATATTCTTATTCTTATCCATTATGGTGTATCACAGGATACTGACTATAGTTCCCTGGGCTATACAGTAGGACCTTGTTGTTTACCCATCCTATATATACCAGTTCGTATCTGCTAACCCCAAACTCCCAATCCTTCCCTCCTCCACCCCCGCAACCACAAGTCTGTTCTCTACGCTTGTGAGTCTGTTTCTATTTTGTACATATGTTCACTTGTGTTGTACTTTAGATTCCACATACAAGTGACACCATAAGGTATTTGCCTTTCTGACTTACTTAGCTTAGTATGATCATCTCTAGGTCCATCCATGTTGCTGAAAACAGCATTATTTCATTCTTAACAAAAAAAATTTTAAATAAATTTAAAACAAAGCCACATGATGTGATAGGGATTGCCTGGCTATTTGAGGCTTGACATCAGAAACACCTTTCTGAGCAGGTAGCACTGACGCTGAGCCCTGAACAATAAGAATGCGCCAGATAAGTCAAGTTCTTGGGTGAGCACATTCCAGGCAGAGAGAAGAGCAAGTGTAACCACGTGAGCACAGACAGGGGAGCCAGGCAGAGGAAGGCACGGGATGACGGGGAGAAGTAGACAGGGGCCATGTCACAGAAGGGCACCACTGGCTAGGTAGGCAGTTTCTATTTTATTCAGATCCATCTCGAAGCCACTGAAAAGTTCTACATACGAAATGTTATGAAATAATTTGTACTTTTGTGAGTTTTCTTACTTGTCTAAGCCATAGTTTCATCATCAGTGAAATGGGAATAAGAAAATAAATGATCTAATGCATATAAAGGATTTAACATAGTGCTCAGCATGTCTTCAAAAATTGCTTGTTGTTAATATCTCATTCCTAATTCATAAAATTTAAGATACCAGGAATTGCAAGGTGCACCCTTAGTTTGCAGATCTTTGAGAAAGGAAAAAGTGTTGCCAATTAAACTATCACAACACTATTATTTTATCAATTAGAATTTTTAGTTTACCTTGTCAAAGAATTCCTTTGGACTTCTTGTTTTCTATGTCACTCTTTCAGCTTATATAAAAAGTAAAAATATAGGTTCTTACTAAAATGCCTTCTCAATCAGAATCTCCCTGTTCTGAATCACTTTTGGACTCAATCCCCCAACTCCATGTGTGAGCACATGTAGACAACAGCAACGAAATGACAGTGGTCACCTGGGAGTCGTGTGATACTTTTGCTATCTATACTATTTGCCATATAAATCGGTTTAACATCTGCATGGAAAACAATATCAATACCTGCCACCATTCCTTGTGAACACAGGGAGTGAAAACCGGAATGCATCTGTGGAGTGTTTGGGGTTTCTTGGGAAGAAAGGCACCATTAGGGTCCAGGTGATGCTATGGGGCCACCCTGTCCTCCCAGAGCAGCTCTCCAAATTCTCACAATGAGGTTTTGACCTTACTCACTGCTCCACCCTCTAAGCCAGACCCCCCCCCCACGCCCCCAACTCCTTCAAGGGAAAGGAGTTATTTTCATATGTCAAACCATTATTCAGGTATAATTTTGTTCAGGTAATGGTCCCACCTCTATTATAATTCTTTGTGTCCTGAATTATCTGGCCTTCCTGAGGGTCCTAGTGATTCAAAAATAAGTCCTTACGACCATGAAAGGTCTACTGTAGCAATCCTTTCTGTCTCTACTATTTGAAAAGTTTCTTCTGCCTACTAAACTGGTAATTAAACTTTTTTAATTTTTATTGATGTATAGTTGATTTACAATGTTGTGTTAGTTTTGGGTATACAGCAAAGTGATTCAGTTATACGTATACATATATATGTATATATAGACATATATATATATATTCTTTTAAAGATTCTTTTCCATTATAGGTTATTACAAGATATTGTGTAGAGTTCCCTGTGCTACACAGTAGGTCCTTGTTGGTTATCTATTTTATGTATAGTAGTGTGTATATATTAATCACAAACTCCTAATTATCCCTCCCCACTCCTTTAGTAACCATAAGTTTGTTTTCTAGGTCTGTGAGTCTATTTTTGTTTTGTAAATAAGTTCATTTGTATTATTTTTAAGATTCCAAATATAAGTGATATCATATGATATTTGTTTTCCTCTGTTGGCTTACTTCACTTAGTATGATGATATCAAGGTCCATCCATGTTGTTGCAAAAAATGGTAATTAAATTTAATCCCATCAACCGACTCCAGGGAAAATAAGATCCAACACACTTCTATTTCACCTGACAGATGACAGCTCCTGCCTGCCTCTCAAACAACCCAAACCAACAAGATGCTTCCTGGGGTTTCCCCTCCGTGATGCCAGACACACAGCCTCTCATGCCAGACAACTCTGTGAAGACTGCTCTTATGAAGCCAAAAGTATGCGCACCATTCAGGGACCTCAAAGTCACACTTCAGTGGAACACCTTGGTTGAGTCATTGCGGTGTGAAGGTCAGTCTGATTTAATGGAAGTTCTGAATTACAGGAGATTGGTACTCTGGGGTCAGTGGTGCTTTGTGGTTAGTAGGGCAGACTGTGGAGAGAGATCTCACTGGGTTCAGAAGTGGCAGTGTGACCTTAGGTAAATAACTTCTCGAGAGCCTCAGTTGCATCATCTGAAATATGGAGATTACAACAGCACTCATCTCGTGGGGTTACTGTGAGCATAATATCTGCCACATTAAGAGTGAAATAAAGGTTAGCCACCATTACCATTACTATTATTGGTTTTATTGTTTTACTATAACTCACTCCACAGACGTGCAGTATGGGGAGAAGAGCAGGTAGGACAACCTGAACCCTCATCTTGTATCTGCTACTAACTGCTCCTGACTGAACAAGTCTCTTGATTTCTCTGGCATTTCTTTTACTGACACAAAGTCGTGGTTTAATATGACCTTAAAAATATACAACATAACAGCTTGTGGTAGAAAGGGAAGCTCAAAACCACTACAACTTCGAACCAAGTTTCCATGACTGTAAATCTGGACAATAAAAAAGTCATATCCAATTGGAAAACTTTCAAGTCTACACATAGAAGAGCCTCAGGTATCAGCAAATGAAAATCTGCATTTATTAAGTGCCTACTAAGTGCACTGTTCTGTGCTAAGCATGACTGATTCATTCATTCCTTCATTTAACACATATTTAATGATCCCTTCTTCCAGGCCCTGATGGAGACAGAAAATAAAAACAGATGAAAAATATTTTAAAAAATAAACAGATGAACAAGGTAATCTCAGATGGTGAAAAAAATGTGTAGAAAGTAAACCAGAGTCACATTTAGGGTCAGGGATACTGGTTGCCCACAGCGACCCTAATAAGGTCCCTAACAGTACTATTACTTTTTTTTAATGCCCAGGTAATCAATGCTCAGAGTAACTTATAAATCTGATAAATTTGCATAGCTATTAACAGTCTGGACAGGAACTAGAACCCGTGTCTGCCAATTTCAGAATCCAAAGTCTTACCCATGACACAAATTGCCTTTGTTATATGAGAGTTTGCTTAGTTAACTGTGGTGGCTAGTACAGAGTTATATACCAGGTTGGTCCCTACGGTTTATATCAGAAATTCAAAGCTGTTAATTCTGAGTTAAAGTGGTCAAACCAGGTGAGGCCAGACACAACCAGACTCTAGTAGTAGAATCTTCCCCTTCAGGGTCACAGAGCAGCTGGGGTCATCAGCTACCTTTGTCACATACAATTCAGTTGGCATTTCTTTCTTTTTTGCGGGGGGGGGGGGGGTGGGACCCCACCATGTGGGGCCCCATGCACCCTACAGTGGAAGCGCAGAGTCTAACCACTGGACCGCTAGGGAAGTCCCCAGCTGGCATTTCTAAAACAAATATTCAACTGCTTCTGTTGTGAAAATTAAAACAAGGCCGAGTTTCTTTTGAAAAGAAAAGCAAAGAAAAACATAAATCCAGAATGAACACTCCCCTCAGATATATTTCTACTCACTGTTCTTTATGCCTTTTGGTCTGGAAGAAAATTATCTCAGAAAATTGTTTTTCTGGAAAGAGAGGAGAACTTAAGTCTTCTCTTTATTGAAGGAGAAAGTGGTGGAATATATGTATTTTCAAGAAGGCAACCCAACAGGAGGTAAAAGGAAGAGAAAGAGGGGGATCTGAACTGTCAATCCATCAGCATGGGACCAGCAGCTCACAGGGCCAAGTTTTACAGGAGACTAGGGGTCTACAAGAACCAACAACGCAAACCATGTCAGGGAAAGCAAATACACCTGAACAGATGCACATAGACCCTGATGTCCTTAAGACCACTAATATTTAATCTCTGAATGGACAGATGAAATTATCATAAAGTACATATCTGATAAAATTCCATGAAAAAGACTGGAAACATTATGGTTTCAGAGGGGCTGGAATGAGACAGAATTCCAAGTTTCTCACTTTCTCAAGAGTTCATGAACATCCCAAACCAAACAAAATGGTAGGTGTACGATGTTGAAACAGAACCCAGGCTGGCAGATAGGACTGTAGAAATAATACAAAAAAAAAGGGACTGGACATCATTTCAACTAAATAGTAACAGCCGAAATAACAGTAGTTGCCAAAGGTGCTTCACAATTGGTCTTGTTCAAAAGTTGAACCTAGTTAAACATGAAACTATACAGGGCAACACAATAGCAAATCACAGAGAGGAAAACATACTCTGCATGAGAAAAAGCCAAAGAAAGAACCAGGGGAAGTTGAGGGCTTGGGTGTATAATACACTTCGAGTTATTTCCTATGACAGTCAATACGCCCCCGCTAACCCACATAAGTTCATTTCCCTGAGAAACATTTAGGTTGCAATTGTCACTGATTTCCTCCCATTAAGTTAGGTTCTGAATATGCAAATGACTTTTTATTATAATTTCATACTAAATCAGTATATCCACACAAATCTATTTCTTACCAAGGTTCCAAAATAGAAGCAGCTGTACAATGGCAAAATTAGGACACCAAGATGAAAAGCAAAGATTACAAGAGGATGAGGGAAAAGTATGTATAGTATCTTTGGAAGCTGCTATTTCCGGGAAAAACAGATATTTTCCAATACAATCAGTCCAATCAATCTGGGCTGCCAAAACTATGTGACCAGAGAAATTTCACTGGGCCAGAAAACTTTGAGAGAATATAATTACATTGGGCAATTTTACTTTTATTCACGCTAAGAAACAAAATTTTTTCATGACCACATCCACTGTTCCTGCTTCTGCTAAAGGCATCCTGATAACCCTTACGGGTCTTCTCTATCTCCACTCTTCGTCCAGGTGGTTTGGGAAAAAGAAACTCTACCCCTGACTTCTGACTCCAGGGATGGGTTTGGATTCCTTCTCAAGGGGATCAATGAAAAACACATTCCCTCAGGCGACATGAATTAGACTAGGAATGGGCACTGTCATGTGACCTACAAAAGCAACACTGGAACTACTGAAATTCAATCCTGAGATCTGGAATTCTAGGGCTGGTAAGCATTTTCTGGATTTTGAAATTAGTAGGAACTAAACCTACAGCGGTAGGGGTGTGGGTGGGGGTTAGGAGAGGGGTTATCTTGCCAGCAAAATGGGAGAACCTGCCTGAGAATGCAGCCCACAAAGAATCATGCAGAGCTGAGACATGGGGAAAAACTGGAACCATAATAATATTTTTGAGCTCCTGATCCAGCTGTATTTCTGGACTCCTCAGCTATACAGATGAATAACTTCCTAGTTTGCTTGGTACCCTCTGACTTGGATCTTTGAGTTGAGTCTCTTTCAAGCAAAAGAATCCTGTTGAAGATATTCATTCTCTACTTCCCATAGCATCTGGCTGCAAATACAACTTTAGCCTATAGGGAATACACCCGGAATCCCTCCTGATAATTTCAACTTTCATGAAAATGAATCAAGAGGTAGAGATGAGAAGAAGCAACGCTTATTTTCTTAAAATGCATTTGATAAAATTCAAACCTCTCCTATGTGCAGAAGGCCACTCTTACATTAGATTCTAATTAAATTGGGCCAAACGTTTTTCTGGTAGATACAAAGAAAATGCACACTTAGAGTTTTAATTTGCAGCCACAGTTTCATTAATATGAATTGACGGAAGTACATGAAGATGCTAGGGTCTCTGGATCGACTGACTCAGTCTCTGGATTTCTGCAGAGAACATTTCATACCCTCTCTACTCTCCTGAAGACTACTGTCACCCTCGCCTTGCCCACCACAACCTTCTTCCTCAAACTGAATAGATAACTTTGTCTCCTTTAAAGATAAAAAGAAAAACCTTCAGACAGGAACTTTCAGCTTCCCACCACCAAGTTTCCCAGAATCTATCCCATCCTCTCTTTTATTCCTCTTCCAGGAGAACAAACATCTTTGTCTATTTCTCCATGTGTCTGTCCTCTGGGCTCATCTCTAAATATTATCAATGATCAGGTCTCTCAACTGCATGTTCCATCTCCAACTCACAACTGAATCCATCCTATCAACATTTAAACATGCTCCGGTCAATCAATTTTTATATAAAATGCTCTCTCTCAATCCAACATCCTATTTCAGCTACACCTTCTAGAACTGTCTTCACTCACTGTCTCCTTATACACCTGTTCACCATCTCAGTGTCCTCAAAGGAGAAATGAAGGCAAGGTGCACCCCCATGGGACTCACTGTTTTAATTAAGGGACATGAACAGGTAAAATATTTTACACAGAGCCCAACAAGTAGTCAAGTCTCAACAAGTCACAGTATTATTATTCATTCATGTACAGCTGACCCTTGAACAATATGAGTTACTTACAGGCTGGGTTTTTTTCAACAGCAAATACTACAGTCCTAGTATTAGTTGCTTGAATCCAGGTATGCAGAACCTTGGATACAACCAACTCATATAAAAAGGGCTGATTAGGGAATTCCCTGGCGGTCCAGTGGTTAGGACTCCGTGCTCTCACTGCCAAGGGCCCGGGTTCAATCCCTGGTTGGGGAACTAAGATCCCACAAGTCACGCACTGCAGCCAAAAAAAAGGCTAACTATAAGTTATACATAGAGTTTTGACTGTATGGAGGGTCAGCACCCCTAACCCCTGTGTTGCTCAAGGGTCAACTGTATTTAGCAAAGATTTATTGAGCAAGTCTATGTGAATGGTGTCATGTGAGATGCTTTATTATAAACACATAAAATCTAGCTTCTTCCCTCAAGCCTCTCACAGTCCAGAGGGAGAGGAAGAAAGAGAACAGAAAACACACGATTACAAGGCATGCTGATCCATTCTACAAAGTCTGGACCAAATCAATGGCAATACAAGCAGAATCACTGCAGAATGCCATGCAGGCTGTGGACTACAGCAATCCAGGAGGCCGCGTTCACATGGACCAGATGGGAATGACGTACCCTGAAGTTTTACAACACAGAGGTCCTGAATGTAAAGGAACTGGATGGTGAGCCTTGAAGTTCTGACTAGGAAGGGCAAGTTCAGGTTCAACAATTCGAGCCACCAAAGATGGTAAATAAGGGCTCAATACTGCTGATCCAAAGCCTATTCAGGACCACTCTTCTACTGGCTCTGACAGCTCTCCCCAAATTTCTTCTCTTCATTCCTTTAGGAACACCAGACATTATGAAAGGATTCTCTACAGGTTTCTCTGCTCCAGGTGACAAAACTTCAGCATCCAAGGTGTTGTCTGGCGTGAGAAAAATCTAGAAGGCTCCTTGATATACCAATGAGGATGAGTTTCTTAAAAACCGTATCTCAAATCCAAGGATTAACAGCTATCATTTTAAGAGTACAATGATCTGGGGCCTGCTAAGCCTGAATATCCTACTGGCAATCACTGATAAGACCTTGTCAACTTTGGATCCCCTTGTTGTCCCACAATTGTTTGAAGCAGAAGGCTGAAAATACTTTCCCAACCATCCTAAACCACCTCAACTAATACATTCTCATCGAGGGAACCATCTGGGCTATTTTTGAAATCCCCCTACAGCCTGCTAACTGCCTTCCCAATGTCCATTCCTCACTTCCTGTTGATCAAGTACATTTCAACACCCAGTTAAAATTCACCAACATTTATTGTACACCCACATATAAAGATGACCAAGAATTGTCTCTCTGCCCTCAGCATACCTGTTACACACTCTTCTTTCTCCATATGCAAAACTATTTTTAGTCTGGGATTTCTAGCAAGACCTAGACTCAAAATCATGTTTGTTATCCATGCCAACAGATATAACTTTTATTTATATTTTGTCCAACTTTCCCTA
>NW_006775844.1:21787-38503 GCF_000442215.2 Lipotes vexillifer
TCCCTTAAAAGATCATGGCGTGAGCCACATTATTTGGGACACAGAGTTCCATTAATGCCTGGGAGGAGATGACTTACCAACTGGTTCACCAGTGCCCTAAAAGAATGCAATTGCATTACATGGGTAAATGATTTACTCCTGGGGAATATTTTATCCTTTCTGATCCATCACAAGGTCAATTGTAGCCTTACTTCTGTCCCATTTTTCAACATTAGATGCATTTATCAGCTGCATGCTTAATTATCTAAGACTCCAATTCAGCACCTATAGTTATATTACCTCATCCGTTTGGAAATGACATTGAGTGCAACTTACTCTGGCTCAGTGCCCTTTTACCCATCGTACATGTGCTATCCTTGTCTACGCGAATTGATGGTCCAATCGATACACTCTCATTTGTCTAGCAAAGGATAGGTCCTCTGACCACAACTTCTGAAAGATCTCTCAAGTTTTGCAGGAACAGGCTAAGGGGATGACAGGTATGGATACAGCGAGCCTTTTAGTCCATATGCCTATGACTTCCAACTGCCAGTACACAGATACTCACATCACCACCCCAGTGGATGTCTCATGTCCAAAACTAAACTGATTTCTCCCCCAGAAACATACTTCTCCCAGTCTTCCCTTTCTTAACTGAAGACAATTCCATTCTTAGAGTTGTTCAGGCCAAAAACCTTGGCATCATCCTTGACACCTCTCTTTGTCTCCTAACTCATACCCAATCCTGAGGAAACACCACCTTCAAGATATGTAAGAACTGGGTCACTCCTCACCATTTTCACTGCAACAAGCCTGGTCAAGTCATCATCATTTCTCACCTGAATTTACCGCATCATCTCTCTGCTTTCACGCTTTACCCCTCTCAAGAGAGCCTAAAGTGACTCCTATAAACTATGTCAGATCCTGACCTCTGCTGAGATATCTTGCCAGTGGTTCCCATCATTGTCAGAGAAAAGCCCAAGGTGTCTACTTCTGCCTCTAAGGCCCTATTGGCTCTGACCCCTCACCTCCCTGACCTCATCTCCTTCTGTTCCCACCCTCACTCACTCTGTCCCAACCACACTGCCCTCCCTGCACTTTCTCAACCAGCTAGGCATCCCACCTGGGAGCCTTTGCCTGGGGCTCCCTCTGCCAGTGATGCTCTTCCAGATGAATCACAGAGTAGTTTACCCATGTACTTCCCTCCCCTCCTTCAAATGTCACCTTCTCAATGTGGTCTATCCCAACCCCACCTATTTAAAACTGCAACCCTTCCTGCCGGCATCTCAGCACTTCTGATCCCCCTTATCAGCTACTTTTTTCAAAGCACAGATCCCCTTCTGACATTCTATGCATATACTTATGATGTTTATTATTTACTGTCCATCTCTCCCTGCACAGGAGGAACTTTCATCTCTGTTCACTGATGTGCCCCCACGTGCTTAAGGGCCACCCCAAATAAACACACTAGTGCACAATGAATGCCTGTTGAATGGATGAATAACTAGCTGGGGATGGTCACTGTAATATCTGTTTCCTATTTTTTATCTAGCCTGACAAAAGACAAAGCAGAAGCAAGACACCATCCTAACAGAGAGATCCAATTATTTTTCATTTTAATCCTACCAGTTAAGTAATTAACTTAGGCCTAAGGTTTTCTGTTTTATAGTGACATCTACAGTCATTGCACCCTGGTCTATGTAGAAAACTGCCCTCAATGAGAGGCAATGTCTGTGCTCTGTGCTTAAAATAAAATTGAGGTCTGGGGAAAAAAAAATGGAGGGGGAACCACTTTCTAAAGTCTTCTCTCACTCTTCTAGCTCAAGCAAATAAGAACTCTAGGAACAACTCTGGAATTTTCTATCTCGTTTGTTTTTCATTACTTTTTAGTAAGGTATAGGGATATCATTATTCTCAGTTGCCCGAGGTGATTCCAATATTGATTTTGAGATTTTTCCAGCCATTCTATAGAATGCATATCATTTATAAGGTTCTACTTTACTTCTGTGGGTATATTTGCATTCTGAATGTTTTAGATTCTCCAGATGATAATATCCTATGAAATATGATAGCATCCCTTTGAGTTTTGATAATCCCTACCTCCAGCGCAAGCTCAAGACCATATGATTTCTTTTTCCATTTTGGTTTAATTCAAACGAAACAGGAATTTTTTTTTTTTTTACAGTCATCCAGTGTTGATAAATCATTGAAAAAGTTAGTTGTTGAAGCCTGTTTACCTATGCAAATATTCCTACCAAATACCCCCAAATTCTATCCTCTTGAATAAATTTCATACCAGCACAGGAGGCTTAACTCTAGACTCCTTTTCTAGGATGAAAATTTTTAAATGCGTGTTTCTATATAGATAGATTTTTTTTTTTTGGCCGCACCGCGGCTTGTGGGATCTTAGTTGCCTGACCAGGGATTGAAGCTGGGCTCTAGGCATTGAGAACACAGAGTCCTAACCACTGGACCACCAGGTAATTCCCAAATGCATCTTTCTAAAATGTCATTCACCTTATAGTTTAAAAAATTGGCTCATATTTTCAGGAAATGGGATGAAGAAGGAACAATATATAAGGCTAAAATGATCCCAAAACATAGAGCAATCCTCTCCTCTAATCCAAAGATTACAAATTCAAAAGGCTTCAAGGACCAAAAGGGTAACATAAACAAGTAAAATGGCCTGATAATACACAGTAGGGAGTGGCAGGGACTATGGCAAAGTGAAGACTCCAAACATGGTCAGTGTTGCCAAATTTTGTATTTGTGTATGATTTTGTTGTAAGAGAAGCCAGAAATCTGGATTTTTCAGAGCAATTTCACACTATGTGTGCCTAACATAACACGTCTAGGCCACAAGACTAGAAACTCTGCTCTAAATTGGCATTGTCAAATGTTTAGTACCTAATAGAATTCACAGTGCCCTCCTATACCTTCCAGTTTTTAAAGGACAGCTCAACTATGTTTCACAGATAGTAAAAGTCTCCAGGTGCTGTTCCCTGATTCCTAGTTGTTAGTGGGCTCTTGGCGGTAAGTGTTTCTTTCAACCAGTGTAGACTGCTAATATGCCAACGTAGGTACTGCGGCAGGAACCAAAGCAAAAGTAAACACAAACTGCTATCATAGAGACTATCTATATGATGCCTTTAAAATCCTTGCAGTTATCACCCTAGAATCTTCTATCTCTGGGAATCCTGTCACAAATACATTTGACCAGAAGCCTGAAGAGACCCTGGATCCCACATTAGGGAACCCCTTGCTTGGACCACTGGCTTTGATTAATTTCCATCCCAAGCCTTCCTGGTTTTTCTCACTTCATAGTGCATCCGTCACTATGGAAACAAGTACCAAAGACTAGGGCAGAACTGAATGAAACCCCAGCTTTCAGAATAAAAATCAATTGATGTTCAAGCAGGGGTCACATCACCAACCAAGAATATCTATACCAGGTTTGAGACAATGGAGCAATAGTGTAAGTTGCATCTAGCAATCAGATAATTGTTCTTAATGTTTTTCAAGAAGCTCAGTTTATTTACACTATTGTTGGAAAGCTGGCTCCTAGCTTATGCTTTGCTTCATTACTTTATTTAGAATGTCTACTTTATATCCATATCCAATATTAGAATTTGTCTCTATTCAGAAACAGAGAGCATTAATCTTTCCTTCCATGTGTCTTTCTTTTACAGAAAGTATAAAACAATTACTAGCATACAACTTTTTCTTTTTCTTTTCTTTTTTTTTTTTTAAGGAAATGTATTAGATCAGATCATTGCTAGGTTCCATTCCAGAATTTTAAATCATGGAATGGCTCTTTTGCATTTGGATTCATTTTTTAGCCTAGGTAACATCCATTCATCCACAAACTCAAAAAGACCTGACCTATGTATGTATGCATAAAGCTAGGTGCTAGGGACACAAAGTCAAAGAAAGAAGGTATCTTCTTTGGAGTTCTCAGTCTAGTACAAGAAAGGAATAAAGTTAGAAAACATCTGCAAAAACATTCTAATGAGTGCTTTGAGAGGTTTCCCAGAACCATGTGGAAGAATTTGGAAGGGGAGGGGGGTAGCTGGTAGGAAATTTTCAATGAGAAGCTGATCATCAGATGATAAGATGTTCATTTTGGGGTGGGAGTGAAGACAAAGACCAGATGGGAAGCTGACACCATGTCTAACTGAGAGATGATATGGGGAGTGACAGTGGGGCCAGAGAAGGGCACGTTCAAGAAAGTTAAGTTGATGAGATTTAGGGACTCCTTGGGTGTGAGGAGAAGGGAGAGAATAGAGCCAGCTTGGAGCAGTAAGACAGGACACAATTTGGAGGTAGCTATTATCTTCAAAACTCTCATAAAGGGTAAAACAAACTACTTTAACTCAAGTTATAAATAATTGTTCTTCAAATATTACTGGAAAAATCTTTTTGTTTCCATATCTCTAAAATCTAGAGAAGAAGGAACGTTGTCCTAAAAACCACACGGGAAGAAAGCCCTACATTCAGTTTCTGTAAGATTTTCTTCCCTTTAACTCCCCTCCTCCATCAGTGTTTACATTTTTAGAGGTTAAATTATACCCAGGTAGCAACTGCTCCTACTTTGGAGGAAGAAGCTTTCTTTGAAACAAATGAAGTATAAGTTTTCTACTCTTTCCTTCCAAGAAGCTCTCTTCCTGGGTCAGTAAACTGCAGTGGGGCTAAATTTGGTAAGGGGGCAATTCAGTTGACAGTAAAGAACAATTAGCTGGGAAGTACGTTTGCATGACACAAATAACCATCCTTAAAAGCAAAGGTATCATGTTCCATCTAGAAAATAGCTAAAGAGTTTCTTAAATAGCATGTCAAGCTTGAATGTGAATTTGAATTGAGAAGTGAAGCTAACAACTGCTGACTCTATCACAGATCTATTTGCGATTGAAGGTGTGAGTGACGGAGCTCTCCCCCATCCTCCCTCCATCTGTAATTTATTACAAGAGTGATGGAAGCAAAAATGTTGGGATAAAGTCATCTTGATTCAGTGGGACAGTGATATAATGGAGGCTTAGGGATATGAACTGTGCTTTATAGGAAAGACAAAGGGACTCTTCATTGACAATTTACCTTCATCACCAATGACACAAATGGCAATTTCCTTGAAAACTGTTAAGAGGGAATCCCATAACTGACATCTATTTTAAAATGTAGGGCTTTCCTGGTGGCTCAGTGGTTGGGAGTCCGCCTGCCGATGCAGGGGACACGGGTTCGTGCCCCGGACCGGGAGGATCCCACATGCCGCAGAGCGGCTGGGCCTGTGAGCCATGGCCGCTGAGCCTGCACGTCCGGAGCCTGTGCTCCGCAGCTGGAGAGGCCAGAACGGTGAGAGGCCCGCGTACCGCAAAAAAAAAAAAAAAAAACACAGAAAACAAAACAACAACAAAAAAAATGTAAATTAAATTTGCTTTTTATACATGCAACCAAAGATTGATTTCTGGTTTTGATCATACAGTTAATCATGATACTGAACACATCAAGGCAGTGAATGCCTTTCCCTTTTCTTTTCCTGAGGAAATTTACACGAACCGAAATGCAAAATCAGAGGATTTGAGAGTCAAACAGGGTTGATTAATCCAGCGATTCTTAAATTATTGAAGGTTCAAGGACTCCAAACAAAACTTCTTAACTACTGAGTTGCCTTATGCAACAGTCTATAAGGACACTGGATTCAGATGAGGCAGGGTTTGACTCCTCTGCATGACGTTTTGCCTTGAGTAACCTACTTTATAGAGCTCTTACGATGATTAATTAAGATACACAGGTAGGGACTTCCCTGACAGTCCAGTGGTTAAGACTTCGCCTTTCAGTGCAGGGGGTACGGGTATGATCTCTGGTCAGGGAGCTAAGATCCCATGTGCCTCATGGCCAAAATGCCCCCCCCAAAAAAAAACATTAAAAAAAAAACCAGAAGCAATATTGTAACAAATTCAATAAAGACTTTAAAAATGGCCCACATCAAAAAAAAATCTTAAAAGATACACAGGTAAAATACTTGAATGAGGGCTTAACACATCTTGCTCAACATGTTAGCTATAATCACAGGAGTGCAAGCTACTTTTCTTATAATCTACATCGCTGCTGCATAAGTAGCAAATTTTGTGTATGTCTGTGTACGTGAGTGCATAACTGAGTGTGACCTTTTTAAAACAGTTACCCGAGCAGGCCCAGTCCTAATATTTGAGAGGGCAACAGCACCAATGGACTCTCAATGGCTATATATCTACATATTTAAATATGATAAATCAAGCTAAAAATTGTTAAATAGATTCTATCCGCCTAGCCTGATAAATATGCCTCCAAAACAACCTAGAAGCCAGGTTTAAACTTAGAAGACTGAAGTGTGATGAATTGGGAGATTGGGATTGACATATATACACTAATATGTATAAAACAGATAACTAATAAGAACCTGCTGTATAAAAAATAAATAAAATTAAAAAAAATTAAAAACTTAGAAGACTGGAATCCCAGGACGTGGCTAAGTAAGTGGATCCACTCTCCCACCCCGCCACCTTGCTCTTTCTGCCCTGGACTTGACGTCTTGGGTGTGGACTACGAGCTCCATCCACACCTCCCACTAATAACAGTCTTTCCTTGACCCACCTGGGGCCCCGGAGCCTCATGAGAGGGAAAGTCCAAGGTTCCAGGTATGCAAAGCAGGGCACAGTGGGGGCCAAGGTAGCACATGGGCTGTGAGTGGTGCAGGAGGGCTTGGCTGGAAAGGTACCCAGAGGCTGAAGAACACAGCAGGTGAGCTCTTTACTAGGCAAAAAAAAAAAAAAAAAACACAGAAAACAAAACAACAACAAAAAAAATGTAAATTAAATTTGCTTTTTATACATGCAACCAAAGATTGATTTCTGGTTTTGATCATACAGTTAATCATGATACTGAACACATCAAGGCAGTGAATGCCTTTCCCTTTTCTTTTCCTGAGGAAATTTACACGAACCGAAATGCAAAATCAGAGGATTTGAGAGTCAAACAGGGTTGATTAATCCAGCGATTCTTAAATTATTGAAGGTTCAAGGACTCCAAACAAAACTTCTTAACTACTGAGTTGCCTTATGCAACAGTCTATAAGGACACTGGATTCAGATGAGGCAGGGTTTGACTCCTCTGCATGACGTTTTGCCTTGAGTAACCTACTTTATAGAGCTCTTACGATGATTAATTAAGATACACAGGTAGGGACTTCCCTGACAGTCCAGTGGTTAAGACTTCGCCTTTCAGTGCAGGGGGTACGGGTATGATCTCTGGTCAGGGAGCTAAGATCCCATGTGCCTCATGGCCAAAATGCCCCCCCCAAAAAAAAACATTAAAAAAAAAACCAGAAGCAATATTGTAACAAATTCAATAAAGACTTTAAAAATGGCCCACATCAAAAAAAAATCTTAAAAGATACACAGGTAAAATACTTGAATGAGGGCTTAACACATCTTGCTCAACATGTTAGCTATAATCACAGGAGTGCAAGCTACTTTTCTTATAATCTACATCGCTGCTGCATAAGTAGCAAATTTTGTGTATGTCTGTGTACGTGAGTGCATAACTGAGTGTGACCTTTTTAAAACAGTTACCCGAGCAGGCCCAGTCCTAATATTTGAGAGGGCAACAGCACCAATGGACTCTCAATGGCTATATATCTACATATTTAAATATGATAAATCAAGCTAAAAATTGTTAAATAGATTCTATCCGCCTAGCCTGATAAATATGCCTCCAAAACAACCTAGAAGCCAGGTTTAAACTTAGAAGACTGAAGTGTGATGAATTGGGAGATTGGGATTGACATATATACACTAATATGTATAAAACAGATAACTAATAAGAACCTGCTGTATAAAAAATAAATAAAATTAAAAAAAATTAAAAACTTAGAAGACTGGAATCCCAGGACGTGGCTAAGTAAGTGGATCCACTCTCCCACCCCGCCACCTTGCTCTTTCTGCCCTGGACTTGACGTCTTGGGTGTGGACTACGAGCTCCATCCACACCTCCCACTAATAACAGTCTTTCCTTGACCCACCTGGGGCCCCGGAGCCTCATGAGAGGGAAAGTCCAAGGTTCCAGGTATGCAAAGCAGGGCACAGTGGGGGCCAAGGTAGCACATGGGCTGTGAGTGGTGCAGGAGGGCTTGGCTGGAAAGGTACCCAGAGGCTGAAGAACACAGCAGGTGAGCTCTTTACTAGGCAGTATCCAGGGGGCCCTCTTGGTAATTTAAGATTTCCTCTGTCCCATTTTTAGTGCAATTAAAGAATAATTACCTTTTTCTTTGCTTTCCATTTGCAAGTCTTCTTTCCTAAGGGAAAAGTTTATAAACAGTTATAAAAGCAATGAGAACCTGAGAATAATCTGAAAACCACAGACATTTCCTATTTATGATGAGACTGATCTATGGGTGATTTTTTAGTATTACAAGTCAAAAGTTACTTGAGCCCAGAGCCCAGTATTCACAGTGGACTAAACCCAAACATGACTGTAGGACTTGCTCAGTGTAGTATAATTCAGAATAAAAAGAAGCCTGGACTTGTGCTGGGGCCCCATCCATTTCCAAACTATATCTCTTGCTTCCCCTAAACTGTTTCTTTCGGGTCATCCTTTCACTGGCTCTGGTCTCACCTGAGAATGGTGTCTTCCCTTCAAAAATCCTGCCCATACATGAAGATCAAGTCTGAAAAGCCAGCTTCTTCAGGACATGTCCTGCTAACTCCAGGAGAAAATAGCATCTCCTGTGTGGGGCATCATCATGCACACTGTACCACAAACCTTGTATTCCTTGTGATTCTACATTTCAGCAGATGTTCCCTCTGAGAGGGGAGGTGGGGATGCCTGCTATTCAACCCTGTTGGTCCCCAAGTCCTGGGCTAATGAACATTTTTATTCTTTTTGTTTGGTCTGGCTTGGGTTTGGTTGTTTAGCACCCATACCGTCTTTTTTGGTTCTCTCATTGGAAAAAGGGTCATGGGACTGCGAGTCAAGGTGCCTTCCTCTCCCTGATGCCAAGTGAACTGGGGGATGGGGTGGGGGGAAGCTCTAAGTACAAAAACCGGTGGGCTGGGGCCTAGCCTGGGCAAACTGTTCTTGTTTGGAGCCTGTTTCTCTAGTCCGTGATATCTAGACTCTAGAGCTGGCTAGGCTCTGGTTTGCTTCCAAGTCTGTTTTTTTGCTGGTGGTGGTGGTGGTTTTTGGGGACACCCCCATTCCTGGCAATTCTTTTAGCTATCTGATAGCCTTCTAGTAACTTCTTTTTGCTCCAGGTACAGAGTTTCTTTCACTTGCATGCAAACTAAGAGTCATTGCTGACACACTTGGCAGAGCCCCTGACATAAGACATATTCAATGAATGTCACATAAATGAATCCTTATAACCTAAATGTGTATCGTTGCCATATTTGTAAAACAGTGTTTTTTTCTAACTCACAATATGTTATCATTGACTAAATTTTGAAAAATTCAGAAAGGTATAAAAAATATAAGCCATCCATATTTCTACTGCCCAGACAATGCCTAACTTTGTTTTTTTTCCAGTTTTTTTTTTGTGTGTGTGATAGGCGGGTTTCTCACTGTTGTGGCCTCTCCCGTTGCGGAGCACAGGCTCTGGACGCGCAGGCTCAGCGGCCATAGCTTACGGGCCCAGCCGCTCCGTGGCATGTGGGATCTTCCCGGACCGGGGCACGAACCCGTGTCCCCTGCATCGGCAGGCAGACTCTCAACCACTGCGCCACCAGGGAAGCCCTTTTTCCAAATTTTATACGCCTATCTGTGATATTTCTGAAACACATATCACTGTAATGCAGTACTGCATTCGGTTAATTCCAGTTAAAATTGTTCCTTGTTATTACATAATCTTTGAAATGATCACTTTTAATATGTGTCATAGTCTATCACTTGGGGGACTTTAAAATACCTTTAACCCACCCCCAATTTATTTTTAATAAATTTTATTTATTTATTTATTTTTGGCTGCATTGGGTCTTTGTTGATGTGCATGGGCTTTCTCTAGTTGCAGCGAGCGGGTTCTACTCTTCGTTATGGTGTGTGGGCTTCTCATTACAGTGGCTTCTCTTGCTGTGGAGCACAGGCTCTAGGTGCGCGGGCTTCAGTAGTTGTGGCACATGGGCTCAGGAGTTGTGGCTCGCAGGCTCTAGAGCACAGGCTCAGTAGTTGTGGTGCACGGGCTTAGCTGCTCCACGTCATGTGGGAATCTTCCTGGACCAGGGCTCGAACCCGTGTCCCCTGCACGCGGATTCTTAACCACTGCGCCACTAGGGAAGTCCCCACCCCCAATTTTTATATAGTTTTCAATTTTTTTTATTATTTTAGAATATTATAACAAACAATCCTCCATGTAAGTTTTTGTCTGCATCTACTTCCTTAGCAAAAACTAAAAGAAGAAGCCAGAGAAACAGTGTGTCAAATAATCTGAACTTTTAAAAGCTTTTGACATATATTTTTAAATTGTTCTCCAAAAAGGTTGTATCATGTAATTCTTCCACCAGTAGTAATGTGAATGTCCTTCTCACTGTGTCCTTGCCAGTACCGAGTATTTTATTTATTTTTATTTATATATACATATAGACATTTTGCTGGTTTAATCCATGAAACATGGCATCTCATTTTTGTTTTAATTTCCATTTCTGTGATTAATTGTAAGAATATTTATTAAATATGTATATTAGCATTTTTCTTTCTTTTTAATTATTCAGATATTTGGGCAATTCTATTGGGGTGTTATTTTCTACTTACTGATATCTAAGAGTTCTTCGCTGTGATTATTATATTAACTGTTCTGTCATGCTCAGAGACAGAAAATATTCTTCTCCATGATTACTTTTTGCTTTAAACTGTATTTTTTTGCATGCAAAAGTTTAAAATATATTCAAATCTATCTTTTGCTTTATGATTCGTTCCATTAATTTTATATTAAAAAGTCACTGCCCTAAAATGAATACATATTTTCTTCTGGCTTTCTCACCTGGCAGATAAACCTTCCAATTTGGAAAGTTAGTCTAGTGAGTCATGTAAACAGAGGTTCTTAGTTGAATGTTTTCTACATACTTAGCCAATTTCCTTGACTCTTTGGTCAAATATTCCTGTTTCAAAATGCTTTCTCCATCACAGTTCTGTTTCCAAAAACTACCTAAGTCTATTTCTAGACTATTCTATTCCATTGAGCCATCTATTGATTTTTACACCAGTACTATTCTGCTATAATGATTGTAGTTCAATGATCAGATTTATTTTTATTTCTGGAAGGGCAACCCACCCCAACCTCCATATATATTCGTTTGCAAAATTTTCTTGACTAATGTCATACAATTATTCTTCCAGATGAAAGTTAGAATCATTTTGACAAAATTTCCCAAATCCCAATGCAATAAAACTATACAATTATGCTGGAAAAATAACCATATCATAATATCTATCTTTCTATCCAAGAATAAGGCATGTTTTCATTTGTTTGTTTCTTATTTTATGTGTCTGAGTAAAATTTTATAGCTTTCCTACGTGAGTCCTTAGATTTTTTTTTCCAAGTATTGATATTTTATGTACATTTCCTATTCTTCTTAGATAACATATATTTTTGTGGATTCATGAACAGAGTCATTTTCTACTGTATTTTTTAGTTGGTAAATACTGGCATTTTGAGGTACTCCTTGATTTCTGAACATGTATTTTATAACCAACCACTTTACTGACCTTTCTTATTAGTTTCTTTAGGTTTTAATTGACTCAACTGTATATCCACTGCTTTTAAACAAAATCAAGATACAGTGTCTGATTTCTTCCTTGCTTAGGTAAAAAGTAATACATAAGCATATGCATTAAATGATACTTTTATTTATTTTTACAAATCACCTATTATGCAGCTACTAAAATGACATGAAATTGAGGCCACCCTAGAAATACAAAATATAACCTGTGTTCCCATGTTGAACCACCTTCATTTCCCTCAGGTACTCAGTCTTGCTATTCAAAACTACCAAAAAGGGCTCTAAATGAGAGAGATTAAGTCAATACTCACTTGGATTAAACAGGACAGATAAAACAATTCAGCTGGTGATTAAGAATTTTGACAACTGTGGAAGACAAAGAAACACACCAGGAACCTGTTTTCACATAAAGAGCAATTTGTCTCTTATTTTTAACCCCAGAGACAATAGGCAGGATAATTTTTAAAGTAGAACAGAGTCCACCTAGATATATTCAGAAAGCAACTGCATGCACTTCTATATATGAGCAGATTCTTTTTTCCCCAGAGAAGCATAAGTTTCCTATTTTGAAAGATCAGGATAATAGTATTTAATTATTAATTCATCAAATATTTGTTGTGCATCTAATTTGGGTTCTGTATTACTGGGAAAGACTGGAGAGCTATCTGTAGTAATGAGTAGGAATAGGGATGAAAGAGAACCTGGCATATAACAAAAGCTCAATATATAATATTATTTATTATTATTATTACACATCAGGATTATTTATTGCTACTATTAATCTCTAGAAGGGTAAAAGTCTGGTTCACCACTGTCCTCCTGGGGCCTAGCATGGAAAATGTAAATGTCCAACAAATATTTGGGAAATTTTGTTGACTGACATTTTTACAAAAGCCTCAGTTGCCAGAAAATATTTTGACTCAATTCTTAACTTCCCACTTAAAATCAATTCTTCGAAGATGCATTTGTTAAAGCCAAGAAAAAGTCAGAATGAGGTTCTAAATTGCTCTTTTTATATAAGTAGTAAAGAAAAAAGTTTCTAAAAAATCATCTTTAAATTGGCACAGAAAAATGCTGTGAGGAGGAGTATTCATTCCTTCACTCACTCGCCATTTATTAAGCATCTTCTACATGAAAGACACAAAACAAAAGGCCATCACATAGCTTACAGACATTAAATGAACGGCCAAAGAAATGAATAGGAAACTGCAAATTGAGGTAAGTGCTATGGAAGAAAAGTAGAAAGGTGATGATAGATTTGGGTTGGTGAGGAGAGGAGATCAAGGAGGCCCAAAGCGGGGAGTACAGCTTGGACCGGCAAAGTATAGGGGGAAGTGCTTGGGATGTTCAAGAAACAGGTCAGTATGACAGGAGTAAGAAGAAGAGATGCCCAAGATGAGGCCAGCAAAGTCCCCAAGGCTCCAAGAGTCTCT
Source organism: Lipotes vexillifer (assembly GCF_000442215.2). NCBI lineage: Eukaryota > Metazoa > Chordata > Mammalia > Artiodactyla > Lipotidae > Lipotes > Lipotes vexillifer. The sequence goes on from NW_006775844.1 coordinate 34,941, forward strand.
GGAAACTGTCCCAGGTACATGAATGCATCTTATGCAGGGGACTGACATGATTCTATATGTTCTGGATAAAGGACTGGAGGGGCCAAGCAGAGAACCAGCAGTCTTGTTACAAAGTTATACTAGTGGACCAAGTGAGAGATGAAGACAACTTGAAGTTTGATGGTGGTGGCAGTGGGGATGGAAAGAAGAATCTATCAAGATTTTAGAGATATATGTAGAAGACAGAATTTGCAAGAATTTGTGATAGTTTTTGATATGGAGTACAAAGGGAATAGAGGTATCAGAGATGATTCTTGAGTTTCTGGCAACTCCATGGACAGTGGTACCATTTACCAGGATAAGAAAGATTAGAAAGATGTTAAGATTGGGGTATTTTTGTTACTGCTGTTATTTTTGTTGTTTAATATGGTTTTCTGCTCTTTGTTTGCATTATGTTGGTGGGGTAGCAAAAAGGGAGGAAGGCAAACATTAACAAATCCATTTGGGACAGGGTATGTCAGGTATATTACCTGTACAAGATTGAAACCCTGCATTGACTTGGTTTCCAGACAAGTGACATTTGTATAAATGAGATATCTTTGAATGCTGCTCTTCCCTACCATGTTTGGGTATATAAAACCTCAAATATGTTAGCTGAATTAAATAAGCTTTAAAGTCTTTTCTGAACCCATGCTATGTTACCTTTACGTCCTGCTGGTAGGCTGACATAATACTTATATTGTCATTAAATATAGATAATAGGGTGTACCAGACTGAATAGTGTCCCCCCCCAAATTCATAACTAACCGGAACCTAAAAATGTGACCTGATTAGGAAATAGGGTTTTTGCAGATGTAATCAAGTTAAGATGAGGTCACACCGAATTAGAGGGGCCCTAAATCCAATGCGAATGGTGTCCTTATTTACAGAAGGGGGAACTCCACCATGTGAAGATGGAGGCAGAAATTAGAGTTATGCTGTCACAAATCAAGGAATACCTGTGTCTGCCAGAAGCTGGGGGAAGCCAGAGAGGATCCTCCTCTTGAGGCTTCTGAGAGAGCATGGCCTTGCCTAAACCTTGCTTATGGACTTGTAGTCTCCAGAACTGTGAGAGAATGAATTTCTGCCATTTTAAACCCTCTAGTTTTTGATAATTTGTTATGGCAGCCCCAGGAAACTAATACAGTTAGGAAGATTACATGAGATCACATGTTTGAACTTGTCTAGCTTAATACAGGACACAGAGTACGGGCTAAACAAACCTCCATTTCCCTTCCTCTTATAATGATCACCACCATTGGTTGTGGTTTAGATTATGAGTAATACACACACCTACCCATTTAAGTCTTAAGGTTAAGTCTTACTAGTTCTAGACTTGTTTTTACAGATGCGGAAACTGAGGCTTGGGAAAGTTAAATAACTTGCCCAAGATCACAAAGCTAAATATGAAAGCGTCAGAGCTCAAACTCAGCTGTCTCATCACCAAGGTGACTAGACAGCCTAGAACACCTGCCTCTTACACCTGCAACATTTTAGCAAAATAGCAAAGTGAACTAGTGGGGGGAGGCACAGTCATACTGTTTTCAGTGCCTGCAATTAAAACTCATATTTATTAGCAAAACAACAAGTTCAGGGACCTAATACAATCAGTCTCTACCCATTCACAGAGGAGCACAAAAAACGTCATTATAAGAGCAATTCTATCAATGAATTTGCCATCAACTTCCACTGCTTCCATTAGCAGTGCTTCTGCTTTGCGCATAATGTATTCCAAGTCAAGGTATTATCATCAGACTGGACATTCATGGCTTAAATTTAATTAAATGCATTTTCTTCTAGCATCTCCCATTTCATTTTGATGATACTAACTCATTCTTGCCACCTAAGGAGCCCATAAAAATAAATACTGTAAGTACAGAGGGAAGTGTCCCTAAACTTCAGATGTCGCAGATGTCCATCCCTTAAATTATAAAGCAAAAAATAAAAGCATATTCTAAATTTACCTTTCCTCCCTAACTCAGTGAGTTGTTGGGCTGAATAAAACAGACATACAAATGTAAGGTGCAGAGCTGTTATTATGGGGTGTCAATTTCATAGAATTCTAGTGTAGGAGGGACTTCTAAAGAGTGGTCTAGTCCATCTGGACTCAGGTTAACATAGTATCTACCTAACCTCAGAAAGGAAAGGGATGCACTGAGAGGTTTTGTGAGTCACCTAAGACCCTATGGCTATTTCTTGGTCGAACTGCCAGGTTTCCTGATTTCCCCAAAAGTGTATTCTGCCTTCCAAACTGTCATTAACTATTAACGATGACACTTTCCTCTGGCTTTGTGCCAACTTTTCTTTTTTTAATTAATTTGGCCTTAAAAAAAGAGATCAGCATAGAAAACCCCAATGCTTCAAATTCCCTTAATTGATACCTAATGTTGAATTGCCTCGCGTCCCAGGTTTAAAGCTCCAGATATACACACATGGGTTTAAGAAAGGCGAACATGCTTCTCCTTCAAACTGGGCACTGATGATCTCCGGACTTTTCAAGTTTACCCTCCAGGAGGTCGACGTCGCAGGCAATTTTGACAAGAGTTTGGATCCGAGATTCTCTTCCACGCTTTGTCCACACCCGTGCCCACGAGCAGAAGTTCTCTCTCTCCATTACAACCCACCACGCGCACACACGCATACACCAAGGCAAGTAACAAAGGAAAACACAGCCCCATAAAGGCTCAGCTATTGCATCCTCCAGTCTACACCTGCCAAGAGACAAAAACCAAATGGGAATCCTGCCCTGGCAATATGTCCAACACTTCTCGGGGGAAGCAGGCACCCTGGCACCCACCGGGCGTGCGCGGTTGTATACACAAAGAACTGGTGCTGGGCTTGCCAGCGGTCCGGGGGACCAGTGCACTCCCAGGACTGGTATCCGGGGTTCTCCCCCACGCCCTCCTGCCCAGCAGAAAAGAACTACCCTTTATCTGACCCATAGAGAGCCCAGGCTGGATGGCAGCGCATGGGTGTGGGGGGCGGGGGGGGGGGCGTCCCCGGATCCTTTTCCTCCAGCCGGCCGGTCCCCAGCCTTTGGCATCTCCTAGGAGATGCACAATTGCGCGCTGTCACAGACGTCCGCTTCTCATCCTCTCCCGGCAAACCAAGATGCCCGGGTCCCAGCCGTGCGCATCCCCGCAAGCGCCCGTCCCCGCGCCCGTATCCACCCAGGCAGCCCCGCCAGGCGCGCCTGCCTACCTGGTTGCTGGCTGTCAGCGCGGCGGCGGTGCCTCATCCCCTTCTCCTCCTCGGCTTCTACAACGCTCGGAGCGCCATGTTCCGGGGCTCCCCGGGCGCACGCCGGGCAACTACTACGGCCAGGGTAGGGGCAAGGGGGGGCGGGGGCAAGCGGGAGGGGGTGGGAGGCTAAGCCAAAGCTTTCTACTCTCCACGCAAGCCTCCCCCAGCTACTGAGCATGCCCAGCTGCCCGGCTTAGCACTAGGAGGACTTTTCAAGAGCGCACGCAGCTGTTCCGGGTTTTCGTGGCAGCCGGCTGGAGGCAGGCGGTAGCAGCTGCGGGCTGTGGGGGTGGAGAGGGGGC
>NW_006775844.1:38517-53326 GCF_000442215.2 Lipotes vexillifer
GACTTTTCAAGTTTACCCTCCAGGAGGTCGACGTCGCAGGCAATTTTGACAAGAGTTTGGATCCGAGATTCTCTTCCACGCTTTGTCCACACCCGTGCCCACGAGCAGAAGTTCTCTCTCTCCATTACAACCCACCACGCGCACACACGCATACACCAAGGCAAGTAACAAAGGAAAACACAGCCCCATAAAGGCTCAGCTATTGCATCCTCCAGTCTACACCTGCCAAGAGACAAAAACCAAATGGGAATCCTGCCCTGGCAATATGTCCAACACTTCTCGGGGGAAGCAGGCACCCTGGCACCCACCGGGCGTGCGCGGTTGTATACACAAAGAACTGGTGCTGGGCTTGCCAGCGGTCCGGGGGACCAGTGCACTCCCAGGACTGGTATCCGGGGTTCTCCCCCACGCCCTCCTGCCCAGCAGAAAAGAACTACCCTTTATCTGACCCATAGAGAGCCCAGGCTGGATGGCAGCGCATGGGTGTGGGGGGCGGGGGGGGGGGCGTCCCCGGATCCTTTTCCTCCAGCCGGCCGGTCCCCAGCCTTTGGCATCTCCTAGGAGATGCACAATTGCGCGCTGTCACAGACGTCCGCTTCTCATCCTCTCCCGGCAAACCAAGATGCCCGGGTCCCAGCCGTGCGCATCCCCGCAAGCGCCCGTCCCCGCGCCCGTATCCACCCAGGCAGCCCCGCCAGGCGCGCCTGCCTACCTGGTTGCTGGCTGTCAGCGCGGCGGCGGTGCCTCATCCCCTTCTCCTCCTCGGCTTCTACAACGCTCGGAGCGCCATGTTCCGGGGCTCCCCGGGCGCACGCCGGGCAACTACTACGGCCAGGGTAGGGGCAAGGGGGGGCGGGGGCAAGCGGGAGGGGGTGGGAGGCTAAGCCAAAGCTTTCTACTCTCCACGCAAGCCTCCCCCAGCTACTGAGCATGCCCAGCTGCCCGGCTTAGCACTAGGAGGACTTTTCAAGAGCGCACGCAGCTGTTCCGGGTTTTCGTGGCAGCCGGCTGGAGGCAGGCGGTAGCAGCTGCGGGCTGTGGGGGTGGAGAGGGGTCGGGGGGAGGGTCGGCGGAGTGTCTCCACGTCGCGGAGCTCCGAGCTGGAGAAAGCCGCCTTTCGCCCATCCGCTCACACTTCGCCTCTGCCCTCCTCGGCCCGGCAGCTCCTGCACGCCTCCTCCCCACACACGCCGGGTTTGCAGAAATTTTGTGCAGGACCAAAGCTGAGCTATGCTTAAGGGGAGAGCAAAGGGAGGAGGGGCGGCGCTGAGAGGCAGATCCTTCCGCTAGCCTCATTGCTATCACCTGGACCCGTGCTTCTCAAACTTCAAGGTGCCTAGGAATTAAAATGCATATTCGGATTCAGTTGGTCTGGCCTGGGGTCTGAGATTCTACTGGCCAAACAAGCTCCCAGGCGACGCTGATGCCGCTGGTCCTCCGACCACACCGAGCAGCAAGAATCGAGAGAATCCCTCTCTCTGTGACCTCTGAGTGGCCCTCCTTCAGTCAGCCACCCCAGAAACGTTCGCCGGCACCCGCAGAGGCACCTCCTACCTACAGACGGTTTGGCATCTAACAAATGAAGATGCCCTCGGGATGTTGTGCCCACCCGGGGGGAATCTCAGCAGGGCTGGGGTCTGAGTGCCCAGCACAAACTGGCTACTTTCTGACTTAGAATTTGAGGCTTAGGGGAAGCTGGACTTGTCCATGCTTACTTTGCTAGTTGGGTAGCAAACTAGTTGCTAGTTGAGCCTCTACTCAAGTCTGAAACAGCCTGCCTTGACTGTCCCCCGCCTTTCCTGATATGGGACAAAAGCTCAGACTGGGCATCAAAGTGTCAATTTATTGTACATGTAATGGTAAGGCTGGGCTTGCCCAATTAAGAAGACTGACAGAGCATGATAACAATAGGGCATTTATGTACCAAGAGATGACAGTGCTTTCTGATAAGTGATGTTTGGATTGAAGCTTGCAAAGATACCTTGTGGTTCATCTTAAATCCCTCGGTTGCCCACTCCCTTCCCAACCCCTGAAGGCTCCAACATCCTTAAGAATATTTACTATACAGGCTACAATGAGAGAGATTCACAAAACCAGTTGTGCATTTTCAACCTTGGAAATGAAGAATTCACACCCTTTTCTGTCCTTAACTGCCCCAATAATACCCTCAGGAGCTAGAGACATGGTATCTGATCACACAACTGGATAGCAGATTAAAAATAAATGTTTGTATCTGTGGGTACCCTGTTACACTCAATAACTCTCAACAGTTTTCTAGTTAATGGTACAATATTTATCATTTCCCTCTTGCTTGTTTCCCATTTGCTCAGTACCCTCTGTGTAGTAGCTGTCATATCAAAACAGGAACCATATGATAAATGGACGATTATTTTTCTCCCTCAATATTCCTGTGTATAAAGGAGAAATATGTCCTGGTATATCATACCCTGTTTTTCTATTTAAAGGAATAGGAGTCTCTAAATCCATCTCTTTATTTTCTAAGTCACACACATAGCCCTAACCACCCACCTACCACCTCCACTCCCACTCCCACAATTATTTGCATAAATATTTTCTGTTTTTTACTTTCTTGAGGCTAAAACCCATAAATTATAGAGGTGTTATTTATTTGTGATTGATTGGTATCAATTTTGATACTTCACTGTATCTTATGAAATATTGAACTTCACTGACTTAAACTATCTTTCCTGTCCTGCATAAAGCTTGTGTTTTTGTGGTTGTGTCTACTGGTTAAATACTATGATTATTGTTAGTTGCCTCAAATTCATTTAGGAGTTATGCAAGGTAAACATTCTAAATGAATAGTAATACTATTTCTGTAAACACTGCATTGCACTAGATCCTAGGGTTTTTCTTTTTATACAGATAATGACATTTCTTGAGAGTTTAGCAGGCAAGATACTAAGGACCAACACTCGTGGGTGGGAGATATAGGGGGCAGGGATGGGTAGAGGTAGAAGTCAAGCTATAAGTAGGCCAGTAACAGTCTTGGGCCCTCCAGGGAGCTCTGGAGCTAGGATGACCCTTCAGAGTTGTCCTGAGTTGGTTTGAGTTGTCCAGTCCTCAAGGACAAGGCAGCTCCCTGAAGCTGAGACAATCCCTGAAGAAGAGAACAGCTGGAGGCCTTCTTCTGGCAGTAGTTCCACAGCTGGAGTAACAGGTCCTTTATTTAAGGGGATCTGGGTAATACGTTACTTTGTCCACTACACACTTATACATTTATTGACTATATCAATTTTGAATACACAAACTAGGACTGCACTAATTTGTCAGAGGGATTCCAAAACTTTATTTTTAAATAGGTAATAGACTTTCTCCAATGCTCAGTACTAAAAGTTGGAAAATAACCTGTAATCAGCAATTAGGAGTTGTTGGAGGAGGTAATTGAGAGGACATGACCTCAGGTCGACCCCTGAGCTGGATCTGGGTGATCAGAGGCTCCTCACCCCGACCCATGTCCTTGAAATGTACACACTTCCCACTGTTCCCACAGTGGGAGCCGGTTCCAAGGACACATGAGAGAGAATGTATTGTTGGGACCATCAGAATGGGGTATTTGACTGAACCTGAAACGGCACCTCATAAGGGACTCAAACCCACAATCTTCCAACTGAAACTGCACAACTCATCTCAGGACTTATTGAAGCTCAGGTTCTTTAAGTCTGGCTGCAGAAAGAATTCAGTGAGAGGCAAAAAGTGATAGGTAAGAAGTAGATTTATTTCACATAAATCACAGCAACATCTTTTTTGACCCATCTCCTAGAATAATGAAAATTAAAACAAAAATAGACAAATGTGACTTAATTAAACTTAAAAGCCTTTGCACAGCAAAGGAAACCATAAATAAAACAAAAAGACAGCCCTCAGAATGGGAGAAAATATTTGCAAATGAGGCAACTGACAAAGGATTAATCTCCAAAATATACAAGCAGCTCATGCAGCTCAATATCAAAAAGATAAAAAAACCCAATCAAAAACTGGGCAGGGCTTCCCGGGTGGCGCAGTGGTTGGGAGTCCACCTGCCGATGCAGGGGACACGGGTTCGTGCCCCGGTCCGGGAGGATCCCACATGCCGCGGAGCGGCTGGGCCCGTGAGCCATGGCCGCTGGGCCTGCGCGTCCGGAGCCTGTGCTCCGCAACGGGAGAGGCCACAACAGTGAGAGGCCTGCATACAGCAAAAAAAAAAAAAAAAAAACTGGGCAGAATACCTAAATAGACATTTCTCCAAAGAAGACATACAGATGGCCAAGAGGCACATGAAAAGATGCTCAACATCACTAATTATTAGAGAAATGCAAATCAAAACTACAATGAGGTATTACCTCACACCAGTCAGAATGGCCATCATCAAAAAAACTACAAATAATAAATGCTGGATATAAAGCAGAAACTAACACACCATTGTAAAGCAATTATACTCCAATAAAGATGTTAAAAAAAAAAAAATAATAATGTTGGTTGCTTAAAATTGGCCATGGTAGAAGTATTAACACCAAAGAAATCAACAAATACTACAAATCAAGGCTTGATTTAGTGTGTTGTTGGTTGTCTAGATTTAAGAAAGTGATGTAGAAAATGTTAATAAAACAGATAAATAAATAAATATATGCTGGAGAGGGTGTGGAGAAAAGGGAACCCCCATACACTGTTGGTAGGAATGTAAATTGATACAGCCACTATGGAGAACAGTATGGATGTTCCTTAAAAAACTAAAAATAGAATTACCATATGACCTAACAATCCCACTACTGGGCATATACCCAGAGAAAACCATAATTCAAGAAAACACATGCACCCCAATGTTCATAGCAGCACTATTTACAATAGCCAGGACATGGAAGCAACCTAAATGTCCATCAACAGAGGAATGGATTAAGAAGATGTTGTACACATATACAAGGGACTATTACTCAGCCATTAAAAGGAATGAAACTGGGTCATTTGTAGGGATGTGGATGGACCTAGAGAGTGCCATACAGAGTGAAGTAAGTCAGATAGAGAAAAGCAAATAATGTATAATAATGCATATATGTGGAATCTAGAAAAATGGTATAGATGGTCTTATTTGCAAAGCAGGAATAGAGACACAGATGTAGAGAACAAATGTATGGATACCAAGGGGGAAAGGGGTGGGGTGGGAGGAATTGGGAGACTGGGATTGACACATATACATTTTAAGTGAATTTTTTTCTTTTTTTCTTTTTTTTTTTTTTGCGGTACACGGGCCTCTCACTGTTGTGGCCTCTCACTGTTTTGGAGCACAGGCTCCGAATGTGCAGGCTCAGCGGCCATGGCTCACGGGCCTAGCCTCTCCGTGGCATGTGGGATCTTCCCAGACCGGGGCACAAACCCATGTCCCCTGCATTGGCAGGCAGACTCTCAACCACTGCGCCACCAGGGAAGCCCAACACATATACATTTTGATACTATGTATAAAATAGACAACTGATGGGAACATACTGTACAGCACAGGAAACTCTACCTAATGCACTGTGGTAGGTAAATTGGGAGGGAAGTCCAAAGGGGAGAGGATATCTGTATATGTATGGCTGATTCATTTTGTTGTGCAGTGGAGGTTAATACAACATTGTAAAGCAAACATACTCCAATAAAAATTAATTTTTAAAAAAGTAGATTTATTTAGAGAGATACACACTCCATAGAGAGAATGTGGTCTATCTCAGAATGTGAGAGCTGTGCCGGGGTGCAGGGGCTGGCTATTTTTTAAAGGGCTGGGTAATTTCATAGGCTAATAAGTGGGAGGAATATTCCAACTACTTTGGGGAAGGGGCAGGGATTTCCAGGAATTGGGCCACTGCCCACTTTTTGGCCTTTTATGGTCAGCCTTGGAACTGTCATGGCACCTGTCTGTCATTTAGATGCTAATGCATTGCAGTGAGGCTCAAGGTCCCCTGGAAGTCCAATCTTCTGCCATCTTGGGCCTGATTGTTTCTAACCAGTTTATGTGTTGTCCACGATGGTTATTCTTTTAAAGGTTGTGCCCTGCCCCCACCCCTCCTGTCTCAAACCCAGATAAGGCTTCTATATAAACTTTTAAGATCCTGGTGGTCTAGTGCAGATTTCTGCTCATCTTGCCATGCCCAAGACAAGCCTCATATGTAAATTCCCTTGGTTTTTAAACTTGCCACCTACCAATCTTAACAATCTGGACTACTCTGCCCCTTTGCTCAGTCTCTACTTGCCCACGGGGGTGGGGGGAGGGACAGTTTCAGATTTAACCCAAGAAGTCCCCTTGTTTGGGAACAAACAGGAGTACATTGTCTCTTTAAGTATCTGGGTCTGTACATTTTTTGTATGTGAAATTGATCTCTTAATCCAGCATGTATTCATTCTCTAATATTTAAGACGTTGTTTTATCTACTATCAAAATCTATATTTGCAATTTGTAATTTTGGAAAGAAAAATAACTGTTAAATAATAACTAGAAGTTTGTGGGGTTTAAATATAATAAAGCTACCTACTAGTGAATATTTCATGAGAAACTAATCTTAACAAACTTTATTAACAAAAACCATGAAAAGATATACCTGAGAGGTAGAGAACCTAGTAAATTGGTTGAGAAGGATGTTTAAGATAGCACTCTGGAATCAAGGTTCAGACTGCCCCAGCTCATTCTTTACCCTCACACTTTATTCATCAGCAGATCGCTAGGATCCTTCAAAGCTGAATCACAATTATAAAGGAACCAGCATGGATTCCAGAAAGGAACCAGACATGTGCTTAGATAATGGGGTGAGGGGGGGTAGGGAAGAATAGGGGATGGAAATGAATGTTTAAAGGAACATAAATAAAAAGAAGAATATGCATCTGAAGAATTACTCCCAGGAAACAGAACAAAAGTTCAAATAAATATTTCCCCAATGTTCTAAAGTAACGAAAGATAATATGATCTAACAAAAAAAGGGAAAAAAACATTTAGAAATACAAAGTTTAAAGAAGAGACAACATGACCAAAATGAAAGGGAAACTGGCAGAGTTCAGGGTGAAATAAAAAGGAAATTATTAAACAGTTCAAAAGATTTTAAAAAATAGGAAATAAGACTAAACACAACTGAAACCCAGTGATAGATGGACAGTTCTTAACTACAAAAAAAAAGAAAAAAAGAAAAGAACATAAAACCGATTGTAGGAAAATTATATAGAAGTCAAACAAAGGAGATCTAACACATGTACACATGTAGGCTTGAACCAGCTTGCGAGAGCTGATTAGACATACCTGTTCCTAACTCCATTTTCAATAACATCACATTGGTAGCTTAAAATTAACCATTGTGGGAGTATTTACACCACATAAATTGACAGACACTGCACATCAGAGGTTTTTGTTTGTTTATTTTCATTTACCAGGATATCAGTTTTTACAAACTTCACAGGAAAAACAAAAACAAAATGAAAGAAAACAAACAAAAACAGAATAAAATGGAATAGACAAATTAAAGATGTAATAGAAGCTAATTTCCTGAAATAAAGAGTCTTAAATCTGCTGAACAAAAGAACACAGTTGAAATAGACTCTGGTGAAATTATAGAATTTCAAAGGCAAATAGCTTCACAGCATCATATAACACCTGAGGGAATGTGCTGAGGGAAAGAAACAGTGACTGCCTAGTCAGGCTGTTCTTCAAGTTTTCAAGGCAAGAGTCAATTGTTCCCAAACATACAACACATTAGGATATATGTGATATAAACCATAGTTTAGTAGATATAAACCTTAAACAGACCAAAAAAACCCCACTTCATCATGAAGTTCACCCAACAAAGAGATAAATTTTAAAACAAATCTTAAGAATAGTGAAGCCATGATCAAATGGGACAATAATAACCATATCTATTTTAAAATAAATCTAAGACTGAAAATTATGTGTCCTCATTTTCCTTAGCAAGAGGTCAATGGATATTATTAATGTTGAAGCATATAGGTATATACGCTTCATGTATACCTGATATATATAAGAGATATATATGTATATCATGTGCAAAAAAACCACCTCCAATTTCATCATTACTTTTCCAAGTCTGTTTTTCTTGTCTTTAAGGAAATATTTTAAAAGCTTATCTCTCTTGTGAAAAAACATTTTCCTGAAGTTTAGAAAATGCTATAGGAACACTTCAGTTTCTTTTCCTTTTATTTTTAAATTTGATTTTAATAAGATTAAATGTAATTTAGTTTTAAAGTAACAAATGTAGTACCATCCATATATAAAAAACACATCTTTCAGTTTATCTTACTTATTGTAACCTTATGCTTTTATCTCTCTCTCTACAGGAAGATTTGTGGAATATTATAAACCAAAAAATATTTCTGATGGAAAGATTTTGGTTGTTTATATAATTTCTCCTCTATATTTTTCAGAACTGTTTGAAATTTTTAATAATGAATGTATATATTTTAAAAACAAGTCATTATTTTTCTCCAAAAAAATCTCAAAATACATTTCCTTTTTGTGACATCAAAACATTGTAAAATATAAAAATAGAACGACATAGATAATTAAAATTAGTCTAGATGAAAATAATTTATTTAGACAAAAATAAAGAGAAGACACAAATCACCAGTATCAGGAATGGAATAGGGGATAGAGCTACAGATTCTGCAGCCATAAAAAGGAAAATAGGCAAATGCTTTGAACAACTGTATGCTCATAAATTCAACAACTTACAAGAAATGGGCAATTCTTGTAAACCACACACTACCAAAACACCTCAACCAAGATGAAATACATACTCAAAATAGTTTTTAAAAATTAATATTTTATTAATATAATCATTAATAAAAATTGAATTCATACTTCAAAAGCTCTCCAAAAAGAAATCTCCAGGCCTGGATGGTTTCATTGGAGAAAACTACCAAAAATATGAGGAAGAATTAACACCTCTTTTACACAATCTCTTCTAGAAAATAGGAAATAGCACTTTCCAACTTATTTTATAAGGCCAGTATTACCCTGATACTAAAACTAAACAAACACAATAGGGAGAAAAAAATAACCAATGAATTGCAGGCAAATATGTTTTATGAACTTAGATGCAAAAATCCTCAAAAAAATTTATGAAATCAAATCTTACAATGTATACAAATAATTATACATGGTGATCAAGTGAAATTTTCCCCAGGAATGGAGGGATGGTTTAACATTAAAAAATAAATTAATGTAATCCACTATACTAACAAACTCAGAAAGAAAAATAATATAATTTTATCAATTGATGCAGGAAAACTATGACAAATCTAACACACATTCATCATTAAAAAGTCTTAGCAAATTAGGAATGGGAGGATTACCTCAACTTTATTTTTAAAAAATCTACAAAATATTCTCCAGCTAACATCAAAGTTAATGGTGAAAGACTAAATGCTTTCTCTCCAAGATGTAGAACAAGGCTAGTGTGTCTGTTTACACCAGTCTTACTCAACATAGTACTAGAAATTCCAGCCACAACAATGAGGCAAGCAAAACTAAAGACAATGGATTGCAAAGGAATAAATAAAAATGTCTCTATTTGCAGATGACATGATGGTCTACATAGAAAATGCCAAAGACTCTACTAATAAAGTTTAGCAAGTTTGCAGGGTGCAAAATCTACATACAAATGCCAATTCTATTCCTGCATACATGCAGAAAATGAAATTTAAAACACAATACCCAGGGCTTCCCTGGTGGCGCAGTGGTTGAGAGTCTGCCTGCCGATGCAGGGGACACAGTTTCATGCCCCGGTCCGGGAAGATCCCACATGCCGTGAAGCGGCTAGGCCCATGAGCCATGGCCACTGAGCCTGTGCGTCTGGAGCCTGTGCTCCGCAACGGGAGAGGCCACAACAGTGAGAGGCCCGCGTACCACAAAAAACAAAAACAAACAAACAAAAAATACCATTTACAACTGCTCCAAAGAAAAGGAAATACTTAGGTATACACTTAACAAAGCTTGTACAAGAGCTGTATGCTGAAAATTACAACACACAAATTAAATAAACCAAAGAAACCCTGAATAAATGGAGAAGCATACTGTGGTCATGGATTAGATGACACAGTAAAGATATCAGTTTTGGCCCCAATTAATCTAAATATTTAGCAAAATTTCTATAAAAATTCCAGTATGATTTTGTAGGCATAGTCAAATTTATTCTAGAATTTATATGGAAAGGCATGGGCTCTGGAATAGCTAAACAATTTGACAAAGATGAATAGGTGGGAAGAATCACTCTTCCCATACTAAGGCTTTTTCTAGCTACAGTAATCAAGACGATGTAGTATTTGCATAGGGGTAGATATATAAATCAATGGAACAGAATAGAGAACCCAGAAAGAGACTCATAGGCAGGAAAAAAAAAAAAAGAGAGAGAATCTCCCCACAGCTAACATTTCAATGGTGAAAGACTGAAATATTTTCCTCTAAGATCAGGCACAAAGCAAGGATGCCACTCCTGCCACCTCTTTTCTACATAGCATTGGAAGTTCTACTGAGAGCAATTAGACAAGAAAAAGAAATAAAATCCGAATTGGAAAAGACAGTCTAAAGTTATCTCTGCAGAAAATGTGATCTTATATTAGAAAACCCTAAAGATTCCACACACCAAAAAATTGTTAGAACTGATAAATGAATTCAGCAAAGTTGCAGTTACAAAATCAACACACAAAAATCAGTTGCATTTCTATACACTAAGAATGAAAAATCCAAAAATGAAATTAGGAAAACAATTCCATTTTCAATAGCATGAAAAATAATAAAATATTTAGGAATTAATTTAACTAAAGAGGTCAAAAACTTATACACTGAAAGCTACAAATCATTGTTGAAAGAAATTAAAGAAGACATGTAAATAGAAAGACATCAAGACATCCCATGTTCATGAATTGGAAGACTTAATATTGTTAAGACACCAGTACTCCCAAAAGTAATCTATGGATTCAATGCAATGCCTAGAAAAACCCCAATAACTTCTTTGCGGAAATAGAAAAATCTGTCCTAAAATTTATATGAAATCCCAAAGAACATGAATAGCTAACCAATCTTGAAAAAGAACAAAGCTGGAGGACTTACACTTCCTGATTTCAACACTTACCACAAAGCTACAGTAATCAAAACAGTGTGGTGCTGGCATAAAGACAGACATAAATACTAATGGAATAGAATAGAGAGCCCAGAAATAAACCCTCAACATATGGTTAAATGATTTTCAACATGGATTCCAAGACCACTTAATGGGGAAAGAACAGTCTTTTCAACAAATGGTGCTGGGAAAACTGGATATCCTCTTACAAAAGAAATAATTACATTTCACCATATACAGAAATTAAAATTGTTCAAATATCTAAACAAAAGAGCTAAAACTATGAAACTCTGAAAAGAAAACATAGGGTAAAATCATCAGAGGTTTGGAAATGGCAATGATTTCTTGGATATGACAGCAAAAGCACAGGCAACAAAACAAAAATTAGATAAATTGGACCATTAAAATCTTCTGAGCAAAGGACACAATCAGCACAGTGAAAAGGTAACCCACAAAATGGGAGAAAATATTTTCAAATTATATTTATGATAAAGAGTTAATATCCAGAATATATAAAGAACTCCCAAAACTCAACAACAAAAAACAAAAATTAAAAAATAACCAATGAACTTGAATAGACATCTGTCCAAAGAAGATATACAGATGGCTAATAAGCACATGAAAAAATGCTCAATATCACTATTTAGGGAGATGCGAATCAAAACCACAATGAGATGCTACCTCACGCCTATTAGGATGGAGATTTTATATATATATATATATATATATATGAAAAAAGCAGAAAATAAATGTTGGCACGGATGTGGAGAAATTGGAACCCTTGTGCACTGCTGGTGGGAAGGTAAAATGTTTTAGCTACTGTGGAAAGTAGTATGGCAGTTCTTCAAAAAATTATAAACATAGAATTACTATAGCATCCAGGAATTCTACATCTAAATATATGTCCCAAATAATTGAAAGTAGGGAAC
Source organism: Lipotes vexillifer (assembly GCF_000442215.2). Classification (NCBI taxonomy): domain Eukaryota; kingdom Metazoa; phylum Chordata; class Mammalia; order Artiodactyla; family Lipotidae; genus Lipotes; species Lipotes vexillifer. The sequence goes on from NW_006775844.1 coordinate 50,537, forward strand.
TTAAACAAATAGCTTTACACCAATAATCATAGTGATTTTTTAACATCTTTATTGGAGTATAATTGCTTTACAATGTTATGTTAGTTTCTGCTGTATAACAAAGTGAATCAGTTATATGTATACATATATCCCCATATCCCCTCTCTCTTGCACCTCCCTCCCACCCTCCCTATCCCACACCTCTAGGTGGTCACAAAGCACGAGCTGATCTCCTTCACAGTTATTTTTTAAATGACAACATTTTATAAATGCAGAATAGATTAGTAGTTTCAGGATTTGGGGGGCGGGGTATGAGGTACAGAAAGAAGTGTGTGTGGTTATGAAAGGGCAACAAGAGGGATTCTTCTGGTCATGAAATTGTCTGTATTTTGGCTGTGGTGATGAATGCATGAACCTCTACAGATGATTTAACTGTATAGAACTAAACACACACACATGCACACACAGAGAAATAAGTACAAGTAAAACCGAGGATATCTGAATAAGATCAGTGAAGGATATCTGGATAAGATCATATTCAGTGATACCTGAATAAGATCAATGTCAATATACTGGCTGTGTTATTGTATTATAGTTTTACAAGATGTTGGGAAAAACTGGATAAAGGGTAGACTCATCCTTCTGTATTATTCTTAATACATGTGACTCTACAAGTGTCTCAATAAAAATTTCATTAAAAAAATAATTCATATATTCTTAACTCACCAGCATTTACTGAGCTCTTCCTATATCAGTGCTGTCCCACAGAACTGTCTGTGATGATGGAAATGTTCTTTATCTATGTTGTCCAGTACAGTAGCCACTAGCCATATATGGCTACTAAGCACTTGAAATGAGGCTAGTGTGACTAAGGAACTGAATTTTTAATTTTAAATCATTTAAGTCTAAATTGCCACATGTAACCAACAGCTCCCATGGTGGGCAGCACAGTCCTATATGTCAAGCACTAAGTGAGTCACTGAAGACCCTGAAATGGATCCTTATCTTCCAGAAGCTCAAAGTCTATTTGAAGGAGGCTAATAAAAATATCAATATTAGAAACTATATGCCAGAGTTGGATTGCTCATAAGCATTTCGATAGCAAAGATGTAGGATGCCTCATCTAGCTATGGCTAGAGAGGTCATGAGGAAATGCTGGCAAAATGAAGTAACCCTTAAAATGAGTCCTGAGGGCAATTAAGGTGGGCCAGGTGAGTTAAGGCAGGATCTGGGAAGGAGAAATAGAGAGGGAGCAAGATTCATAAGGCACACAAGCATAAGAAGGCATTCAGGAAAGGCAAGTGTTTGATAAGCTTGGGCAAGGTCAATGTGTCTGGAGAGAGAGGGAAGGGCTGGATAGTGAAGGGCCTCAAATACCATGCCTTGGCACTTTAATTCATCGTGAAGATCATTCAGACACACTGAGGTACTTTAAGGATGACCTAATTAGGTCTGCATCTTTAACACACCATTCTCCCAGCAATGTATTGGAATAGGACGAGACTCCAGGTAAGTTGGTGCAGCCTCTGAGAAGAAAAATCAAAGGCTCAAATATGACAGTGGAGGTAGGGGAGGGAAGAAGAAAATAGATTCAAAAGACATTTAAAACGTAGAATCAGGGACTTTCCTAGTGGTCCAGTGGTTAAGACTGCTCTTCCAATGCAGGGATGCAGGGGATGCTGGTTCGATTCCTGGTCAGGGAACTAAGATCCCACATGCTGTGTTGTGTGGCAAAAAATAAAAACCCGTAGAATCGGGAGGATGTTGTGTCCAAATGGATGTAAGTGATAAAGGCAACCAATAATTGAGATGGTTTCCAGGCAATTGACCAGAATAACTTCATGGATGATAGTGCTATTGGCAGAGATAGTTAATGAAAGAGAAAGAATGGGTTGGAGTAGAAAATGTACGGCTCAACTTTGTTAATATGTTGAGATTGAAGGGCCTGAGAAACCCCCCAGGACTCAGAGATGTCAAGTAGTCCCTTAGAAGAATAAATCTGAGGCTCAACAAGGAAGTGTGAAAGGCATACCAGTTTGGCTGTCAGCTGAAAGCATAGATATATAGTTGAGAACACTACATGGAGCGAAAATGGTCAAAGCATGGAACTCAGGCAAACACCAATATAAAAGAAGTGAATGGAGGAAAAAGTGGCTACAAAGGAAAAGGAGTGGCTAGAGAATTGATGTGAGGAAAACCAGGAGTGTGCAAGAGAAAGCAAACGGAGTGACGGCTTCCACAAGGATGAAGGAGTCTACCTTGAGAGATACTCATAGAAGCCTTTTTTTTGTTCCTGGTCTGAAGAAAATTGAAATTAAAACATTTTTGTATTGACTCATGAAATAGACATCAATAGAGCAGAAGAGTATAGAAATAAATCCGAATCTATATGGGAATTTCATTTATAATAATGGTGGCCCTTTAAGTCAGTGGAGAAAAGATGGATTTCTATTGATGAAAGAGTATAGCTGAAGTTCTGTAGAATTGAGCTCTAAGTGCCAGTGGCCTCAAGCTACAGTAAATTACTTTATCCAATTTAGTGAGCTCTATCCTCTTTATGAAAGGGAAATCCATGTACTTTTAAGGTCATGGATTTCAGTGAAATTTGTATGAAATCTTCTTGAATGATTTATGTTGAATTTCACTTCAGAACAAGCTTAAGAATTCAGAATGAGATGCCAGATTTTGAAAAATTAAAATATTGGCTGGTTTTGTATGATAGGTACTCAGAACGTACAAGGCATGCCAGCTAAGCAATTAAGGCCTAAGTCACTCATACACAAGTGTGTATAATTGCTTCCATCCTGCTGA
>NW_006775844.1:53341-61113 GCF_000442215.2 Lipotes vexillifer
TGCTGAAATCCCAGCATGCTGATGAATATCAATGCCGGATTTTTTCTAGAAGAAGAAAAACATTATCACCAACACCACTATGTAAAGGCTATCCCTCAATGCATTTCCAAGCCATTATTTAATATTGAGGTTGAAGGATGGAAAATAAAGTACAACCCCATTTAACAGCAGCATCTACAGCGACTTAGTCATGGTCCCTGGGCCATACCCCCTGGGCCATGCCCAGGTGATGAAAGATTGTGACTCACTTGTCACTTAGTAAAGCTGTCAGCATGGAAAGTAGTATGGATTCTTTTGGAGGGATTTTTGGTCACTTCTCCTTGCTTTGCACAGATCTACTGGTTTAGACAGGATCACAGAGTTGATCAGAAATCTGAAGAAGGCACCACATGCTCACACCAAAAAACAAACAAACAAACAAAACAAACCACCCCCCAAAAAATCAGGTTCTTTGCCCATTAAACCCACCCCTTCCTCATTTTAACTTGCTTTTTCATTTAAAACACATCCTTACTGATGCCATGTAAAGCCTCAGTTGCCTCTTGGAAGGGAATTTAATAGGCTTCCCTTTTTCTGGAAAACCCAACTCATAAAGATCTAGGAGGGATTTATTTAATGAAAACATATGAGAGGGAGTTGCATTTTCTTTTCAGTATCTGGTATTTTGAGTTAAAGCAAAGCTATTGCCAGGATCAAAGACAGCACCGTGTGACCATCTATGCCAGACAGAATATAGTAGGAAAACTATTATTATCACGACAGGGTCAAATTTTATTTTTATAAGAAGGGTCACTAATATAACATTAAAGAAGTTTCTAAGGATGATAGGGGATTTACTTTACTTTAAGAACAATGACTTTTACAGTAGTAAATTTTAAATACATAAGAGGGGGAGAGGGAAAGAAGGAGATTGAGAGGAGAGATAGGGAGGGAGAGAGAGAGAGGCTTGGAGCAGGGCTAGGCAAGTTTGAGCCTGAGTAATACTTAGCAGCTGTATGACCTTGGGCATGTAACTTATGCTTTCTAAGCTGGTTTTCTTATCTGCAAAATACAGATGGCAGTTCTGCTTTTTTCATGGAGTTGTTGTGAGTATCAAAGGAAGGAACTTTGAAGCCATAGGAATGTCCTACAAGCAAAGGACATAGGCTTGGCCCAGAATCTTTACTCAAGGGTTTGAATGAATATCTAAAAGAGTAACTATCAAACTTCTGTGCCTCAAAATCATCTGGGAAGTTTATTTACAATAAAAGCATCTGGCTTTATTCTATGTCTACCAATTCAGAGTGAAATCTGGGTCTCCGAAGGTCCCTGAGTGATTCTAAAGCATACATTTGATGTGATGGATGCTGTCATGCACACCCAGCCCCACCTTCAAGGAAGAACTTGTTGTCCAGCCCCTGGGAGTGTAGTTGGTGGATGAGCTTCAGCTTTCAGCAACTCCAGGGACTGCTTCAACCAGAGATAGCTGCCCTGGATCAGGTCACAGCCCTTCCCGGGGCTGACCATGTGCAGTGACTGATCAATGTGGAGTTGTCAAGCCCTAGACACCTCAGTCCAACTTGGTGCAACTCTGAAGGGCCACTGGATCCAGAGCTCCCTGTGAGGTTTGCCAAGACTGTAGTTGGGTCTGCATTACTCTTACCTTCTCCCATTGCCAATCCTGCTTCCCTCCCCTCTGTCCATAGGAGTTGTGTCCCAAGGGCACTCCTTAATACACATCCCAAACACCAACCTCTGTCTCAGAGTCTGCTTCTGGGGAACCCAACCTGTGACATTTGGAAGCCGTGAATCTGAAACCAGAGCTAACTGTGTTCTCCTTCATTTTAAAAGGCTTCTTGGGTCCTCATTGCCTATAAATTCCATTTCATGGAAGTTAAGGCCCTTTAAGATTGAGTACCAATCTTTCTTTCCTGCCTTATGTCTCCGTATTCATTTCTTAATCCTCAGGCCAGCAAGACCGTATTGTTTTCTGTGGAGATGAGAATTTTTGTGATGGAAGTCTTTGCTTAAGTGCTCCCCTGACATTAACTTACTCTTCCTTTTTCTATTGAAATCCTATTGGTTCATAAAGGTCCCTTTTCAGATGCTACCTTGACTCCCAGTCTCACTCTGATCTCATTCCCTTGTTACGAGTTGTGTTATTTGTGTCTCTGCTCATCAAACTGAGCTCCTTGAAGACAGAATCCTGTGTTTTCCAGCATTTCATTTGCCCACATCACTTAGCCTGGTGCCTTGTTCATAGTAGATACACAAAGCATTTGTTGGATTAGTCAATGGTACTGAAATGGTAATTTACTAAAACATAAACTCGTAATGCTAGAAGGACCCCATTTCCTATATTGTTGAAGCTATTGACTTTTTGAGTTGCATAAATAAGAAAGCTGAAGGTTAAAGGTCTTGCCCAAAGTCATATAAATTAATAAATAGTAAATGGAACTCAGACCTGTTGACTTTTTATGGCACATATATTTTAATCTTCAATTTTAAAAATGGACTGCTACTTGACTAATTATTTTAAATGTTTGAAATATTATATGTATACATAAGCACAAACAAAACCTACCCATCTAATCAGTCCCCAGAGCAAGAATGATAACATTACTAGTGAGCAGAGGGAGTCGATGAAGCAGGTCTGTTTTACTCAGTTCTTGTTTAAATTTATAGCTATCATAACGACCCTTGGTCAACTCTGAGAACTAAACTACTGGAATGTTCACATAGTGGCTAGGTAAAGATACTAGTCTATACACTCAAAGTAGTGAGTCAAGATGAGCCAGTATATTAAAGTAAACATCAAGTTTCATGATGTGTACCCAGGGCCTGGTTTGGGGTTCACACCCACAGCTAGGATGTGACCAATTCCACTTAGGAACTTTGGACCCCAAGACTCAAGCCAACTTTCCTAAGCATGGTTATGTCACACATATTCCTGTACTTCCCAGCTAGAGAAGAAGATGCATCCATGTATCCCCTGCATAGGGAAGACAAGAAAGCCTGCTTTTGACCTCTCTAGCCTTTGCCTGTACATATCTTTTTTCTGTTATTCCTGCCCTGTATCCTTTGCAGTAATAAATCTTAGCCATGACTGAAACTATGTTGGGTCATGTTAGTCCTTCCCGTGAATCCCCAAGCTAGCGGGTCATCATGGGATGGCTGAGACAACTAGCACCTGAGAAGATCCCTTCTTCCTCCCTTAAAATCCATATGTCTCCCAAGAATAATTACCGTCTTGACTTTTAACAGCATAGAGTAGTTCTGCCTGTTTTTGAACAATACGTATTTGGAATCATACAGTGTGTGCTCTTTTTTACCTGGCTTCTTTCACTCAAATATTTTTGTGGGAGTCATATATGTTATGTGTGTAGTTATATTTCATTCATTTTCATTGCTGAATTGAGTATTTTCATTGACTATACTATGATTTATGTTTTCATGCTTCTGTAGATGAACATCTGGGTTGTTCTAAGTTTTGGATGATTATCAGTGTAGTTGCTGTGTATATTTTGATTCATGTCTTTTGGTGAACATGTATACACACTTCACATATATACCAGGAGTGGAGTTATTGCCTCATAGGGAATATATATGTTGAGCTTTAGTAAATGTTGCCAGAGAATTTTTCCAAAATGTTTGTACCAATTTATCCATCCAACTGCAGCATATGAGAGTCGCAACTGCTCCACATCTTTGCCAACAGTTGTCATCGTCTCTTTTTATTTTAAACCAATCTAGTTAGAAGATATGGTATTGCATTGTGGTTTTTTTTTTTTTTTTTTTTTTTTTTGCAGTGCATGGGCCTCTCACCGTTGTGGCCTCTCCCATTACCGAGCACAGGCTCCGGACGTGCAGGCTCAGCGGCCATGGCTCACGGGACCAGCCGCTCCGCGGCATGTGGGATCCTCCCGGACCGGGGCACGAACCTGTGTCCCCTGCATCGGCAGGCGGACTCTCAACCACTGCGCCACCAGGGAAGCCCTGCATTGTGGTTTTAATTTGCTTTGCTCTGATGACAATGAAGTTGAGCACATTGTCTCATGTTTATTGGCCATTTACATATAATCATGTAAAGTAGTTTTGACCATTTTTTTCCCTATGGGCTTGTGCTTTTGTAATTTATTTGTAATTCTTTACATACTCCGGATTGGAGTCCTTTATTGGCTATGTATTGCTAATATTGTCTCCAACTCTGTGGTTTGCCTTTCCATCCCTAATAGTGTGTTTGATCAGCAGATCTAATAACTTTACTACAGTTCTCTTTCTGCCACACTTTCACTCGACAAATATTTTTTCATTAACTGCTCTATATCTGGGCACTGTGTAGATACTGGGAGAAAATAATAAGCACAATGATTTCTGTTTATACTCTTCCTGAAGAAATTAATGTAGCTTGCTTTCACCTGGAGCCAATTCATCTTAATTACTGAAAGGATGTGGGAACATACTCTTCCCAGTGTTTAGGATTATATTTTCCAAGCACACTATTTACTAACCAGCTTTTTTTAGGGATATTTTTAAGCCTCGTTCTGTTCTACCATTGAGGACTGAAAGCGAAAGAGAGAGAGAAGATACTCTTGACTTATTTTGCATTCGTGCCATGTCATTTTTATCATCATTCCCCTGGCCATAAATGTTTTTGCTGCCATTCCCACAATATGTAAATATTTTGCCTTGGTTCCAGTGCCCAAGAAGCAAACCTTGAGATAAAGATTCATGTGTAATTATTTATTGAGGATGCAAACCCAGAAAACATTGGGTAGGAGTGGAAAAGTGAGGTAAGGAAAAGCAGGCAACGAATAAAGGGGATGTTATCAAGCCAGTTACTACTCTGGATAACTGGATCTTAATCTGGGTGAGGAACTCTGGGAACCAGTGTGAAATAAATGCCTTTGAGTTAATCCACCTGATAGGGCAAAGCAGTTGGGATACTTATAAATGGTCTCCTTTCCGTCTTTGGTTCACGGCTGTTCCTAAGTTGGAGGATGTGTGTTAATTCTCCGACACTTCCAGCCTGCCTTATCCTCAGGAAGAGGAGGTTCTGTTGATGGATCAAGTGCACAGCAAAAAAAAAAAAAAAAAAAAAATCACAGGTGCTGGCAGGTAGAAGTCAGATTTTCTCGTGCTGAGTTACATAAGTTCAGTTTCCTTAGATGGAATACTAAAGAACTTGAAAAAAATATACATCTTAAAATATTAAGATAACTTGCACAAAACTTCATTTTCCTTTGGTCTTCATGTAAAAAGATCTTGACTGCCTAATGATTTGCCTTAAAAATTTCCATCACAATTATACATATTGATACTTGGATCTTAGATGGAAATGGCATCTGCTAGAATCTTTTATTAGTAGGATACTAACCAATTAAAATATATATATAGGCTATGAGTAATAGAAAGCCCCCAAATAATAAGGCTGTAAAATAAAAATTTATTTTGCTCTCACATTCAATAAGTCTGATTCAAGAAGTCTGTCAATCCAGGGTTAAAAATGATTCACTATGGTATAAAAGACCCAAGCTATTGCTATCTCGCTACTCTGTTGGGCATGGCTTCTATTCACAAAGTTTTCTTATTGTCTGTGATGGCTCCTGAGGCTCCAGACCTAAAGGAAGGAGGAAGGTTTGAAGAAGAGATGCAGTGTACTTCTCATTGCACACCCTACCTTTGCTTATATCCCATTGCCAAGAACTTGGTCACATGACCATAACTAGTTGCAAGAGAGGCTGGAAAAAGAATCTTTATTATAAGTGGCCACATGCCCAACTAACGTGGAAGCTTCACTACTGAAGAAATGGGTAAAGAGATATTTGAGAAAGCCATCATTCTCTGCCTCAAATTCAAAAATATGAAATGTGAAGTTTTAAAAATTTAAATTGTAAGTAACCTCCAGCAGATAGTTTTAGCTTTAACTGGTGATTATATGGACATAAGAGAAAACTAGTGCAGTGTTTTCCTTAGAACCTTCCTGAATTCATACTTAGGTCAGAATCTTTCAACTTAGAAAAAAAATGTTAAATCAAAATACAGTAGGCAAACAGCATGGACCTATTCTAAGGAGTGTGTGTGTGTGTGTGTGTGTGTGTGTGTGTGTGAATCTGAATGTGTATAAATTAGGATCCTACAGGGGATTTTTTTTGATACCAGCAATGTTACAGAGATAGTCATACAACTTTAACCTGTGTGAAAAAGAAATGACATCAGAACTATGAGGACTTAGGGGAAAATTCTCAAATATGAATTTTTTATAGGTCTTATTCCACATCAGAGTGGTATTTCCATTCAAGCCATTTATTTGACTTCTAAATCTAAGGTACTCTTCAAGCAATAATAATATGATAGATATTTTAAAGTTCCACAATTCTGGAAGAATTAATTGCTCCTCAGAAAACTGAGTGAAAGATATTGAAAAAGAATAAGAAAAAGATTTTCAACCTAGACTTTTGTATCACCATAAGAAAAAAACCCAAGGAAAAACAGACCACTGGCATTGTTATTGTTCATAAATTAAGAAGCAGATTTCATGGTTGAAAACAAAACTATGAGTCTCTTGACAAGAACGATGGGTAGAAACCAGAAAGTTGTGATTCTCCTTGGGTGATTGCGATGGATAATCAAAGACAGCTTTTTCATATTGACTGGCCTCATCTTTTGGGAGCCCAGAAATGGAATCCATCTGGACATTTGCTAAAGGACAGCAGATAGAGTTATACCACGTGACAATGAGCTGTTCTCTCTATCCCAGTCCACCAATGGTGTTTTTTGTAAGAATAACAATACTGGAGACCTGGAAGATCAGTTTTTTTCTTATGGTTTATTTCCAGATTTGTTATGGCTGTGAATTCTCCATGCTAGGAGAGAAAGTTCCTTAAATACTCTCAGTATTTTCCTTTTTTTTAAATTTGGAGAATAAAGAGAGACAAGCTAGCAAGACTTTGTAACTGGAAAGGTTCTGGAAAATTCATTAAAGGCTTATTAGTAGGCACCTTGAAAATGGGCAGCAACAATAAGTTTTCCTAAGTAAATTGTGCCAAGTAAAGCAAATGAACTTTCTTCGTATATCAGTTATCATATTTTAAACATAAAGATACTTGGCTTTGCCTATTTGCAATTATCTTCTTTCCCAAATCTTCATCATAGACCCCAGATCTATACTTACAGCAGCCTTCATAACTTAGTTAATACTTTTCCTTCACTTTATCTCATTATCATCTGTTTTTGTCTTCCTTATCTTTAATATTAGTTGCATTGATCTTATTTCCTTGACTTCTACATTAAATTATACTATATACTGTATATATTGTATACTACATATTACATTATATTATATACATTATATTGTATACTACCTTACATTATATACTGAGAAATAGTTCACCTACTATCATTTTTCCTAGGTCTCCAAATCAGCTCCCTCTAAGTCTTACAAAAGAACTCCTTTATCTGCTATCTCTCCCATTCCCTCAGGAAACTTATTTCAAGCTCAGGCCCCCACTCAGTTCACTAAAACCCTTAGCCTTTCTTTTGAAACTTCCTTTCCATGTTGACTAAAAGGGCCACATTTAGTTTTACTCTTTCATCCAGCAAGAGTATAAAGATTCACACAACCCTTTAGTAGTGTCCCTAAATTTCAGAGACAGAAAGACATGGGATAATGCCACTAAAAATAAAGCCACAACAGATGATCACAAGAGTCTGGAGCTTAGTGAAAAACAGAGCTGTCCTTTTTTCATCAAGTTGCTCATCAGTCCCTCCAGGGTAAGTGGTCACCCTCATTC